>NC_081435.1:71785001-71884133 GCF_949786415.1 Peromyscus eremicus | reverse complement strand
AATCATTCCACTACCTCCACTCCAGGTGCTGATAAGTTACTGGTTCTTTCCTGTTTGTCTGCTCTCTCCCCTCCAATGTAATGGTTCTAATGCAGTAGTTCTCAACTGGGACTGAGGCTAGTTTTGGCAAAGCCTGGCTGTTTCTGGTTGTCACAAATGAGAGCTTCCTGCTGACATCTTGTGGGTAGTAGCCAGGGATGTCCCTCAACTTTTCCCAATGTATCAGATGGATTTTTACATTAAAGACATTTCAGCCAGAATACCAGAGATGGAAGGGTGAGTGACTGCAGCATGATACTGTTGTGTACATTAATATATTGTTCTTGAACTGTGTACTGTGAGATGGTGTGCCACAGTTAATTTACACATTTCTGAGTTGAAAAATACCGGATTGTTGCCAGATTTGGAAGATGATGAACAATGCTGATATTCTTGTCAAGAGCCAGCAGTGGGACCCCAGATGAATGGTGCCTCTTGCAGTGTGTTAGAACATAAATGGCTTACCGTGACTTGTCACTTCCCCAGCATGTGAAACTTGTAGTTGATCTCTCTTCATCAGTACTTTGTGTTGTTGTGTTTTCATTTCAGCTGATAGACTATACCTGTCATATTATCTTACTACAGTCTAATTGGTGCTTCTTTCATGACGGAGAATTCAGATAATTTGTTATCAGTACTCTTTGGTGAGGCATCAAAATACTTTTCCAGATTCCAACATTGGAATCAGAGTTCTTACTGGACTCTGAACATTCTGAATATAGTATAGATTGAAATTAGAATTTTATTTGTTTTTAAATATTTTTCCAAGTCCAGGACTTACATTTTTATTCTTTTACCAGTGTCACTGAAAGAGCAAAATTTCTTAAGTTTGATGAAGCCCAACTTACCAATTTTTTCCCTATGGTTTATACTTTTGGCTTTGTATATAAAAACTCACTGCTAAAGCTAAGAGTACATGGAATTTATTTTAAAAGTAAGAGCTTTACTGTTTTATAGTTTTAAAATTAAGGTCTGCGATCAGTTTTAATTGTTTCAACATTGTTTGAAGTGTTAATTATAGTTCTTTTGTGCATATGAATGTTCAGGTTTAAAACTTTCTTTTTTTTTTTTTTTTTTGCATTGGGTCTACAAAAGTTTTCAGAGACCTGATATCTAACTGTATGGAGTTTTTCATTCATTCCATGAGTGTGGTATGTCTTTCTGTTATTTCAGATTTTTCCTGTCTCTCGTTAGTGTTCCTTACTTCTCTGCATGTAACTCTTGAATGTAATTTGTTTCTTGTAGCATGAATCTTAAAGAGTCTTGTTAATAAAAACAAATCCAAGGCCAGGTATTGGGGTGAGTGCTGGAAGATCAGAGAAGCAGAACAAACCACAGCTTCCTCACCTCGCCAGTTCCTCAGCTGATCCTGTTTCCTCAGACTGGAAGCCTCTGTGTCTTTATCCAAATAGATCTCAGCTGAACTGCTTCTCAAAAGCCTAAAAGCTTAACCAGGCCAAAAGCTTTTAGTTCCTGGTCCTCACACCTCATATACCTTTCTGCTTTCTGCCATCACTCCCTGGGATTAAAGGCTCTTGTTACCACGCCTGGCTGTTTCCAGTGTGGCCTTGAACTCACAGAGATCCAGGAGGATCTCTGCCTCTGGAATGCTAGGATTAAAGGTGTGAGTGCCAACATTTTCTGGCCTCTATGTCTGTCTATTGGCTGTTCTGTTCTCTGACTCCAGATAAATTTATTAGAGTGCATGATTGGGGAACACAATATCACCACAGTTTCTGTCTCTTGTTCTTACTCTAAATTGTACCTAATGCATATAATGTGAGCATATATCTTAGTGTAAAATGTCTTAGTTCTGGTAGTCTTTTTAGACAGCTGTAAGGTGTCAGTGTCTGATCAAGTGTTTGTTGTTGTCAGTTTGCAAAGAGCCTTTGAACCGCTGCCCCTCCTCTTTAAGTACAAATAAGTGAGCGATTACAGCTCATGGATGTGTAATGCAATGCAAACAGAAGGACAAAGTCTTGACCTTGCACTAATGCTTTATACACTCACCATTTGTGTTTGTGTGTGGGGTGTAGTGTTCTGCAAATCTCTAGGCAATGTTTTTACTTAAATCATTTGTGATAGTATTTGAGAGAAATGAAAGCTTCTAATTAGGGATTGTGTTTTCACTGTCTTGCCTGAGGAGCGGATGCCTCCCATGTCAGAAGGAAAGTGCCTTACAAAGGCAGCACAAACCACTGTGTTGTTCTGACCTCACTTTGCTTCAGTTTTTCAGAAATGCAGGATTTGTAGACTGTGATGGCAGATAACAGCTGGGGGCTTGAGAGATAGGGCAAGACAGGTTCAGACATAACTGGGCCCAGGTGGGATGCTGCCATGGTGGGAACCTCATCCAGATGTCATTGTGAGGACACTGGGCAGCAAGCTGTGAAAGCAGTGTAGGGTACTATAGAGATAGGGACCAAAAGGACCTAACCAGGCTATGAGTTTTTGCTGCATTTGCCTGTGAAATACAAGGTACTTGATGGTTAAGCATTTTGTGCTTATCTTGAATTAGTATTTATTAAATATTGGTTTATTATGCTTTGAAAATTGTCCCCCAGTGTATAATGGTGTGATTTCTTTTTTAAATTATGTTGCCTACATTATTTTGTATAAATTTTAGATGCCATAGACTTGATAAAGGGCTAGTATGGATGAATAATTCCTTTTACAGAGAAATATGTACACAATGAGTAAGATATCAAATTGTAATTAGCTCCAAGATATCTTACAATCTTAAGAAAAATAATATTAAGATAATTAATAAGCTTACATTATTTGAAATAAAGGAGAAAACAGTTTAGGGAAACATGATTCATCATGATTAATTTGATTTAGTAGTTAGTATTTTTGCTAAGATGTTTAAAATTTGGACTTTAAACTTTATATATATATGTGTGTGTATATATATATATGTATAGTTATTTTCAAATTCAGAAAGTGTTAGGGAAAGTATATAACCTTTGATATTTAAATTGCTTATAATTTCTTTTTTATTTTTTGACAACTGAAGAAATAGGGCTTAAAATATTGTTCTAGTTGTTTTCTGTTGCTGTGATAAACATTGTGACCCAAAACAACTTGGTAAGAAAGGAGTTTATTTCAGTTTGCACTTCCCCGTCACAATCCATCATTTAGGAATAGTGACTCAAGGTGGGAGTCATGGAGGAATGCTGCTTACGGGCTTGCTCTCCCTGGCACCTACCTGCTCAGTCATTCTTCTTATGCTACCCAGGACCACCTGCTCATGGCTAGCATTGTCATAGTACACTAGGCCCTTCCTTATCAATTGTCAATCAAGAAAATTTCTCACAGACATGGCAGCAGGCCAGTCTGATTGAGACAGATTTGAATTGAGACTCCTTCCCTTGGTTGTGTTAAGTTGACAAAACTAACCGATATAGATAGATGATAGCACACTAACTTTTGCAGGACAAATTGACTTTTCAAATTGGGCCCCATTCTAATGATTTCACCTAGCATTTCACTATTGTTTTTCTTTCTTTTTTTCCCCCTGAGACAGGGTTTCTCTGTGTAGCTTTGCGCCTTTCCTGGAACTCACTCTGTAGCCCAGGCTGGCTTCGAACTCACAGAGATCTGCCTGGCTCTGCCTTCCGAGTGCTGGGATTAAAGGCGTGAGCCACCACTGCCCAGCTTATTTTGCTTTTTTGACAAATGATTAGCAAAATGGAACTCACTGGTTCACTTTGATCACCAAATCACATTTTGATTGATAGTGATTTTTTTTTAAAACTAAACTCTTTGATTTCCACTCAGATCTGTTTTTGTTATTATATATTTTAGAGAAATCCCATTAACTAAAATATTTATTTATACTTACTTGTTCAACTTTCAGATACTTGTATACTCACACACATATATTTGAAACCAATTTTACGGCTACATTTCACATTTTATCAGGAATAGAAGGTGCATGTTTTATCAAAACAATTATCCACCATGATCAAGTAGGCTTCATTCCAGGGATGCAAGGGTGGTTCAACATACGAAACAGAGAAATGGAATGAGATCTACATGAACAGCCTGGACATGAGTGGGGGTAGTGAAGGGCGAGGGTCGAGGGAAAGAGAGCTTGGGGGAGTGGGAGATCCCAGCTGGATCAACAACAGAGAGGGAGAACAAGGAATAGGAGACCATGGTAAATGAAGACCACATGAGAATAGGAAGAAGCAAAGTGCTAGAGAGGCCCACAGAAATCCACAAAGATACCCCCACAACAGACTGCTGGCAATGGTCGAGAGACAGCCCGAACTGACCTACTCTGGTGATGGGATGACCAAACACTCTAATTTTCGTGCTAGAAACCTCATCCAACTACTGAGGGATCTGGATGCAGAGATCCATGGCTAGGCCCCGGGTGGATCTCTGGGAGTCCAATTAGCGAGAATGAGGAGGGGTTATATGAGTGAGAATTGTTGAGACCAAGGTTGGATAAAGCACAGACAAATAGCCAAACGGATGGAAACACATGAACTATGAACCAATGGCTGAGGGGTCACCAACTGGATCAGGCCCTCTGAATGGGTGAGACAGCTGATTGGCTTGATCTGTTTGGGAGGCATCCAGGCAGTGGGACCAGGTCCTGTGTTCATTGTATGAGTTGGCTGTTTGAAACCTGGGGCCTATGCAGGAACGCTTGGCTCAGCCTGGGAGGAGGGGACTGGACCTACCTGGACTGAGTCTACCAGGTTGATCTCAGTCCGAGGGGAAGGCTTTGCCCTGGAGGAGGTGGGAATGGGGTGCGGGCTGGGGGGAAGGTGAGGGGTGCGGGAGGTGGGAGAACAAGGGAATCCGTGGCTGATATGTAGAACTGAATTGTATTGCAAAATAAAAATAAAAAAAATCAAAAAAAAAAGAAAAAAGAAGGTGCATGTTTTAAAATTAAAAACATTTTTTGAAAATTTTAATTATTGATGTGTTCAGAATTTGATTTTTTATGAGTAATATTCCTTATCCTCTTATAGCATGATTTTCACAGCTAATTATTATGAGCTATCTTTTATTTTCATAGCACTTTATAGTATCTGATCACTTCAGCTAAAACATGTTACTGATTTTATTGATCTTTTCAAATAGCCAGCAGTTAGCTTAATTGATTTTTTTATATTTGTTCATTTTAAATTTATTATATACTTCTTCTCACCTCTCCTTCCTCTTTCTCATCCTCTTCCTACTTACCCCTTCTTATTCCAGACTTAATTAGCTGTTCTTTTTCCAGATCAAAATAACTTAGGGCTTTCTCCTTGCTTCCTTCTTTCCCTCCCTCCCTCCCTCCCTCCCTCCTTCCCTCCTTTCATAGACACAGTTTCACTATGTAGCTATGACTGTTCTGGAGCTCTGCATGTAGACCAGGCTGGACTTGAACTTAAAGAGATCCACCTGCCTCTGCCTCCAAGTGCTAGAGTTAAAGGTTTCTGGCCATCAATCCAGGCTGGACCAGTCTTAATGATTTAAAGTCATAAATCCCTTCCCTGGGCTTCAGTGCCATCCTAGAAATCTCTGGGGTTTCTGTAATTTTTGGTCTAACATTTGGCATTGTCCACACACAGACTAGTAGGTGTTGGAATGTACTGTACTTATACCTGGTGGTGGGACACCTCTGCAGTCAGGCCTTCAGTGTGAGTGTTCTAGTTCTGTCCAGTAAGGACTTGAGGTGGACACTATGGATTCACAGGTGACATGGCTACCTTCAGGGTACCTTGGGCTTTTTCTTCCTCTTAGTGGTAGAAGTCTTTACCTTTGCATTAATGTGGGTTGGTGTTGTAGAAGTTTTTAAAGGTGGTTTTGGCCAACCTTAGTAGTCATTGTATGTCCGTGTCACAAAAGAGCCTTAGTCCACATGAGGTTGCTGTTGCTGTGCAAGGCTTATGTTGAAAGGGGAAGTAAGTACTCTTAGACTCTGAAGACATCAGTGCCAGAACCTTGTGTTTCCCAGTGAGTCTTTGTCCTTTCTCCTACAGGAATTGTCTTACCTATCAAACTTAGTAGTGTCTTTTTCTTTAAGCAACTAATAATCAGGGATGGATAAGGGCAAAGCCTTCCAGTACTGGTCTCTGTTGTAACTACTGCAGCAGTTGTAACTCTTGGCTTCTGGAAGTTGTGAGATGTGAGCGGAAGCAGGTAGTGACTGGTGTTAGCAGTGCTTCTGCAGGCAATGGGTGCTGGGACTCTTAACATTAAAATGGCAGGTATTACAGCTTACAGCTCAGGGTTCTGGGACCCTAAGCTCTTAGTGCTACTGTGTATGTTGATTCTAATGCTGAAAATGTTCCTGATCGAAATGAGATTTGTAATTTGATACACACACACACACACACACACACACACACACACACACACACACACAAGGATAAAGACAGAAGACAGAGACACAGAGAGAGAGATGCCCACTGCTGATCTTAAAAGGCTCCTTGTGTGCTTACATGGGCACATGTGTGTATGTGTTACACTTGTATTTCTAGCAGTGTAAGGGATGTGAGATTATCTGATGTGCTCATAATATGGAAACAGGTATGGAATGAGTGGCCTTCTGTTCTGGAGATGGCACCAATCTTCTCTGTGGTCAAATCACAATTAGGAGGCAGGCTGTATTATCACAAGCATTCTTCAAATACATCTTCGTTAGGGTTCCTGAATCTACATCCTTTCTGACTTCATCAAATTGAAGGCTTTATAGCACATCAAAAGCAAACAAAGGTAAATTAGAAAACATAGGGAGTAAAAAGGTAACTTACAGAAGTTTATTAAAATATGTTTAAAATATTTTACAATAAGACTTAATATGTTGTTAATGACTGCTGCTTTGGAGAGCCTCATCTTCAGAGGGAGCATAATCAAGCCATTCTATGTAGCACTTACTGTAATAACAACTTCACATTTTAATTGGATCTCCACCCAGCCTTGTGACTTGATGTGGAAAGTAGCATTTCCCTCATCAACCTTCTTGGGTTCTCCTTTGTTCATACTGGCCTTTTCATTTGCCATTAGGCAGGCAATGTCTATATGCTTTTGCTCCTATGGGAGGAGTATGTGAATCTTTGTATATAGGCTAACACAGGTTCCAGTAGTTATCATAGAAAACCAAAATACAAATTAGCTTTTAATGTGGAGTATGATATTCCAAAAGAAATTTATTTTGAAACTAAAATATGAAAACAAGGACTGCTTTATTGAGAAAGTGATTTGATTATAATTTTATACTCAGGTCTTTAGTTTTCCAAGCATTTTCTCTGAGCTTAAATTGTTTAAATATTAATGACAAACTAAAATGGGCATTTTGTTTTTAAAATTATAAATGCCTGATTGTTTTCATTTTTGAAATCATAGAGAAATCATGTAATTCATGACCACATCATGTATTTATTTATACCATTGAATTGTTTTATATGTTCCATGTTTAGTGACTAACATTTAAGAAAGCACAGCTTGAAAAACCTACTTAATTAAAAATTAAACGTTGAATTAAAACTTAAATTATGCAAAACTAATAAGCCACATTACCAAGACCAACAATTAATATAGTACAATATATTTAGAGGAAAGATGCTAACATTTTAACATTTGTTTTATGTTAGAATTATAATTTGCTATGCGTGCTATTTTCAAGCATTCATTTTGAAGAGCTCGGCGTGTCTGAAATAAAGCATAAGTCAATGACCTAGGACTTTTACTTGTTACAGATTTACCATAGATTAACACCCTTAGTAACTCCGATAGTGGTTTTTGTCAGTGCATGCATCCCACCAGCAGGTTTGATTGCATTTGCTCATTGTAATGTACAGCCAGCAGCATGGAGAGGCCGTTCAGCAGTGCCAAAGCAGTCCTGTCTTACTAGAAACCTTTCTCTTTGTTGTAATGGATTGAAGATTACAATAATGACAATTCCAAGGTTTTCTAGGTAAAGAACTTTGTACAAGTGACTATTAAATAAAAAGAAGAATGTCTGAACTTAATAGGAGCCACTGTTATTATTTACAAAAGAGGTTTTTAAGTATATATTACATTTTAAATAAGCTCAACACACTGTCTAGATATAACCATCATAGATGAGCTAGTATGTTATTTCTTGCATCATAATTCATACTGTAATAAGCAGCAATATTTACAGTGCTTGTGTTTCATTTTATTGTGTGTATGTATGTGTTTGTGGTATATGTATGTGAACATGTGAGGTGTGAGAGTGTACATGTGTTTGCCAGCAGTTGATGTTGGCATGTCTTCTGTTATTCTTAACCTTATATTTTTAGGACAGTTTACCTGGAGTTCACCATTTCCACTTGATGGTTGCCCGGTTAGCTCGAGATCCTCTTGTTTCTGTCTGTCCCTTTCCCCTGTTACTGGAGTGTTAGAGAAATGCATCGCCAATTTTTTTTAATTAATTTTTTTTAAGCGTGTGTACTGGAGTTCTGAACTTAGGTTTTCATGCTTCTTAAGCAAGCAATTTTACCTGCAGAGCCGTGCTCTCAGTACTGACGATTGAATTTTACCTTGAAGGTTGTAAATCAAGCAAGTATTCTCTGAGTTTAGGAGTGCTCTGTTGGAGAATAGGGGACCTATATCTTAGAAGGAAAAACTGCATCCTTTGCTCTTATACTGAACTAAGCAGTGAGGGGATTACTCCTTACTAGCAAGCAGTCAAGTCTGGAGCAGGGTTTATCAGCTGGGTATATTCTCTTCTGGTCAGAAGGATTGTAATATGCAACTATAAGCAAAATAAATTTTTTCTTCCCCAAGTTGATTTTTGTCATGATATTTTGCCCAAGTTGTAGAAACCCTAACTAAGACAGGGAACATGTCTAGCCTTCCTCCCTTCATTTCTTCCCTCTACCTTTTACACACACACACACACACACACACACACACACACACACACACACACTCTCACTCACTCTCATTCTGTATCATTTGTGAGTGTTCTTGATCTTTCAATGGCCACATTTAAATGTGTTTTGGCCTATGACAGCACACCAGTATCTTCTTTTGTATTTTATTTTATTTTTTCCTTTTATTGAAAATAGATTCTTTTCTCATACAGTATATTCTGATTACAATTTCCTTTCCCTCTACTCCTCCCAGTTCCTCCCCACTCCTATCCCCATCCACTCCTTTTCTGTCTGTTGTTAGAAAAGAACATGCTTCTAAGAGATAAAATAAAATATAAGAAGATAAAACAAAAACCATTACATCAACACTAGACAAGGCAATCAAACAGAAGGAAAGATCCCCAGAGCAGGCACAAGAATCAGAGACCCTTGTTTACACACTCAGTAATCATATACTGAGTCACATATAACAGTACTAACCTGAAAGCTATAATATAAGCAGAGGGCCTGGTGCAGATCCATGTAGGCCCTGTGCTTGCTGCTTCAGTCTCTGAATTCTTATGAGCCTTGCTCTCCTGATGTCCTCCATCCCCTCTGGCTCTTACATTCTTTCCTTCTCACCTTCCTTTGGGTTCCCTGAACTCTGAGGGGAGGGATTTGATGGAGACATTCCATTTAGAGGTATGTGTTCCAAAGTCTCTGTATCCATATAATGTCTGGCTGTGGGTCTCTGCATCTCTTCCTGTCTTCTGTAGGAGGAAGCTTCTTTGATGATGGCTGAATAAGGCAGTGCTCTGATTAATCTGTTACATGGGCTAATTTAACTTCAGAGAGGTTTTGCTGACTGTTCATGTCTTTTTGTTGTATATGTCTCCCCCACCTTTCTGAAACTTTTTCATGATAAAAATTTTTGATGTGTATCTTAAAAGAATTGGGCTGTCCTATGTCCTTTAATTGAAAAGCAGTTGTAGATGAGGCCTGATTCATTCTTCAGGTGGAGATGGCTGATGCCTGACTTGATACTTTGGGTAATTTTGAGATTTAGGAATGGTCCCAAGTACACACATGGAAACAAACAATTTCATTTAAAAAGTTAAAGGTGTGATCACTTAGGGAAGCCCATAAAACCACAGAGAAATGACTTAGTAAGTGCATGGAAGCTACACAGACTGTTCTGCATGCTAGTTTTACTCTTTGATTGCTGTGTTTGGAAATTTAGGTAGGTATTTTCAGTTGCTGTGTAGGCTTATGTCATAGTTTTCCTGTTAAAATATTAAAAGTTATATTAAATCCCATAATACAACACAGTTTCTAACATCTTTGTAATACTTCCGTTATTGAAAGGCTAGTGGTAATTTGTAAGTGTTGGTTCTCCTGTGATAAAATTATGTGCACATTGCTCTCAACAAATTAAAGTTGCCCCTAGAGTATGTATTGTAGTATTTAAATTATCGTTACCCCTGGCATTTATAATACTATCAGTACTCTGCTTGCAAAGCATAAATCTGGTTACAGTGCTTAAAGCACATCAACGATATCAAACTTATAAATTTACATATATTTTATAGTTATTCTTTTTCCAGAGGATATTCGGATACTAAACTGGAAGTATATTGTTGTACTTTGAGAGGTGTATACAGGTTTTTATGCCAGTATTTTGCAAATTCTGAACTTATTGGTAGTTTTTTTGCCAAGTAGTAAACTTTTAAGTATATTATGTTAAAACCTTTTTATCTCATTCAGTAGATCCCATCCTTAGGGGAGATGTCACATACATGTACTTTCTAGCCTGGTGACCTCTGCACTGTCTGTGTGACTGAAGCCACACCAGACCCTTGGCCTTTAAGCTGTAGAGCCTATCTTTATGGTAGAAGTCGCATGCACTTTGCAAAGAATTTTGATGTAGTCACGCCTTAAGTTTTAGTGTGTACACGGATTGAGATCATTGTTACCAGGAAACTTTATCAAATTGTACTGTAGTTAAATATGTTTACAATAAACTGCTTGGGGTCATACTTTAGAAGTTTGAACCCAAACCAGCTGAGTCATGCTGAACCAGATTTCCTTCTTGTCTCACGCAGATTTTTCCTCTGCTGGCCTTAGCATTTTCAGAGACCCTCACACCAGTCCAGAGAAAAAGAAGAAAAAGATATTGTGGTATAAAATAGGAAGGCAGACAGACAGACAGACACAGACAGTGAGATCTAATGGGAAAACTGTAATTCTGTCAGCTGGATACATCATGCTTAAGATTCAGCTGGAAGTATATGCAGAAATGCAGAATGATCAAGGGAGATTGAACACAGCAGTGGACCTATAACTTTTCTGTGTTTTGACCTTAACTATTAACTTTAAAGTCTTTGGTATTCAAATAAAAGTATTTTCTTTGATTAAAAAACATGAAAATATATCTGCCTGTATTCTGTGTTTGGGGTTTATTAGGAGCTTTGCTCTGAATTGTGTCCCTCAGAACTCCCATTGAATTCTTTACCTCCAGTGGGAACATATTTGGAGAAAGGCAATTTAATGAAGTGTATCAGTTAGCTTTTATGCCACTGTGATTTGAGTGCCTGGCATAAACAACTGAAAAGGAGGACTATTTATTTTGGTTCTTCGTTTTGGGGGTTTCAGCCCAAGATTTGGAGAGGGCATAGCAGACCATCTGCTAACACCATGGTAGTCAGTCGGTACACGTGGGATGAGGAGGATGCGTTGATAGCTGGCTTTGCCTTTTACCATGTTGGTCATGGTGCCACCCATGTACTTCAAGGTAGGTCTTCCCCTCACTTAATCTTCTGGAAACGCCGTCACAGACATTCACAGTGATGTCTTTACTAAGCTCCTAGCCACTTCTAATCCTAGCCACAGTCTAATCAGGTTGACAGTCAGGATAGGAAGGGGAGGCTAAGTCGGATGTTTGTAGGGTAGGATAAAGAGAAAAGAAAACTCTGTGTTGTACCTCTCTGCCTGGTTTTGTGTGCATGAAGCAGACACATCAGGTGTCAGGTGGTTGAAATCTGGCAACATTTCTATTTGAGCCTTGCAAATGGCACTTTGGTCTTAGACTTTCAGAGCTATAAGAAAATTGGTTTTGCCAATGTCACCTGTGCTCTGGTAATTTATGATACCCAGAGCAGAATAAGATAGTAGGCAATTGTCCCAAGGGGTGCTTGGCACCTAAACTATCTCGCTTCTCATTGAATAAGTTTCCTGAGAAACTGGTTAATAAGAAATGTGTAGTATGCCACAGGGCAAGATAACTTACTACAAATCGCAGCCATTTTGTGTTACTTTTATTTTCCCACAGGTTTAGGTTTAATTTTAAATTCTGTGATTTATGATATGTATATGTAGCATAGGAAAGTGCATGAGTCAAGTGTGTAGCTTGATGATGTTTTATTCCATAAACATACCCACTTTAAGAAAGAAAACAGTGCTAGAAGGCTTCTGTTTTCTCAGGCATCATCGAGCCTTGATCTCCTCAACTGTGGGAGGTAGCTACAGTGGCTTACTTTATTCAACAATTTTAATATAGACTGGGTTTCTCATACATGGTGGTTTCTGATTTGAATCTGTTCTTACCTGGACACTGATTTCTGCCTCTTTAATTTTGTATTATAGTTTCTTTTGAACTGATAATACTTTAACCTCTCTTTTCTTTTTCCTTTACTCTTGTGAATACGCATTGTTTTCTGAAGAGAGACAAACAATTTTATGAAATTATAATAGAAATGATTTCATAGATCCCTATAAATTGAATTTTTACACATCTGCATTAGCTTTACTTTGTAAATCTTGAAATTCAAACTTAAAAGTAGAGTTTGTAGTTTAATTTGCTTATAGGTCAGCTATCAGTATGGTTGGAACAACCACAAAAAGGCATGCTTGTGAATATTCCATTTCTGAATGCCCTTGTATGAGGTATTGGTCTGAGGTGGTGCTCACATTAAATTCTATGTGTATGCTTTTGCAGTTGGTATGTACCAGTTTAGGATCAAGGAAAAAAAAAAAAAAACAAAACAACTTAGCTCTAAGTTCAAATCTGGAATGAAAAGGATGCTTGTGTTTTATTTGTGCCTGGATCAGTTTTCTTACTACATATATCTCTGACATTTACAGTACAAGTTACTCCAAATAGGTATTTTAATAGACAAATAGTTTTTAATGTGATAGCCTAGGAAGAGTGGAAGTCAGAATATACGATAAAATGAATTATTGTAAGTACTGTATGTGTGTATGTTTTTAACTGATATTAATATATTCTAATTATATATATTTTATTAATCTTTATGATAAGTATTCTGCTGAAAGAAAGGGGTAAAGCACAGTGGAATTTAAAAAATAGTATAAAATTAGATTGTCATTGCATGTTAATGAGTTACTTATTAAGTAATGAATTGGAGGAGCATATTAACATATAATCACTGATTTTGTGTAAATATATATGCTCATATAAAACATTCATTCATACTTTATATATACTGCTACTGGGACTATGCTAAATCCAAACAATCTCTACAAAGCTGCTTTCTTTCTTTCCTTTTTTTTTTTTTTTTTTTTTTTTTTTTGGAGACAGGCTTTCTCTGTGTAGTTTTGCACCTTTCCTGGAACTCACTTTGTAGACCAGGCTGGCCTCGAACTCACAGAGATCCACCTGGCTCTGCCTCCCGAGTGCTAGGATTAAAGGCATGTGCAACCACCGCCCGGTGCTTGCTTTCTTTTATATACCGAGTCACAAAACTCGAAATTCAGCTGGCAAACAGTTGGGGTGAGAAGATGGAAGAGAGTCAGAACAAATAGAGCCCACACATGCAACATCCACAGGTCTGTGAGGATGAGTGGAAATCTGTCTTCCTTCCTACTGTTTCATACATTGAGTATGTAGATGTTCTAGAAAAAGTTTCAGTTTTGAAGGATCTTGTCTTCCATGTGCCTCACCTAGTTCTCAGAGAAACGGATGGAGGGTGGAGGATCCTGATGGAGGCAGAGTGGGTTGCACCACAGCCCCGTCCTCCCCAGTGTGTTACTCCAGCCAATAGCTGGTATGGCACGGAAGCTACAAGACCATTCCCACTTAGCGGCAAGCATGATTTTGAATTTTGTTGGTCAAATGAAGTTTCTGTGCTCTTTCTATTACTTCTTAGTGAGCTCTCATCCTACGTTAGAGGCCCCTTTAAAGCTCTGTTCTGAAGTAAGATGTGAGAAGTGAGGTAGAAGCAAGAACAGCCATGGGGTCGTGTAATGTCTCTGGATTGTAACAGTAAACAAAGGAAGTAGCTCTCTGTGCAGGAATATGCTAAGCTTTTACCTAATGGTCTACATGCTATAGAGACTTCTGTACTTTGACTAGTTAAATCTTCCCTGGTTGCTTTTTATTATAACCTAAATGGCATCCATGTAGTATCTCAGATAGAATTTGGCCATGTTAAACCTTGCTGAATTCATTTCTCAATAATTTATTGAGGATTGATAAATGGAGATGTTTTAATGGTATTTGCACCTGAGAAAAATACCTTTTTCGTTTTCTTTTTTAGTGGCAAATCAGAAAGTCCAACTTTCAATAAGGTGCCTTGAAGCTCAGGAGAAATGTGTTGATTTTTCTGTTTGTTCCATCTTCTTTGAGATAGGTGATCTGAGCCTGTCTTGAGAGAGATTCTGAGGAATGTCATGAATATAAGAATAGCTAGCATGAGCTACTCATTTGTACAAAAATGTCTTCAGCCCTGATAGATGAGATGATCTCACTTCCTGGTTCTGGTTTAATTGTATATGATGCTCTCAAAGTACTTGCCCCCACAAGCTTAAAAACTTGAATTTGGATCCTCAGTGCTCCCATAATATAGCAGGTATGCTGATACCCATTTGAAATCTTAGGTCTGATGCACTTGAGACAGAAAGATCGGGTATTTTCTGGCCTGCTTAGCAGAATCAATGAGTTCCAGTTTCACTGAGAAACCCTATCTGAAAAAAAAAAAAATACAGTTGATGCCAACTGAGGAAGATTCCCAGTGTCAACCCTGGCTTCTACATTCATGTACACACATATATACCCTGGTATACACATGCACACACAAACATGAATACCTATATCAGACACATGGTTTGTATACATATTCCACATTTGCAGTCTTTTGAATGTAAATGGTAGATTAAATATGCTGTTTTTGAATGTAATTTTCCAAAATTTGAATATGAATTGTCCTTTTCAAAACCTGTCTTTTGGTGTAGTAAAACTCAAAAATCATTTATGTTGGTGAAATTGTATTTTTATTCTTTATTAGTTACTTAATAAGTAGAGATATATTTAAAAATTAATATCTAGTATCTTGTAAATAGAAAGAAAACAAATGCTGGACATTTTTGACAATATGAAAATTAAAAGAAATCAGTTTAAAAAGGTCTTGATGTGAGATGCGAACTTTGTTTTGCAGGTGAGAACAATCTGCACATAAAATATGAAACACTGGCTATTTATAGATCAAAGAGAAGTCTATACTGCCTCTCTGTCACTCTGTTTGCACTGAGCTGTGTATGAGGCCCTCTCCTTGTCAGCTCTGAAGAACATTTTCTTGTTTCCTTTTTTACCCAGAGATTAGCGCTAATTTGGAATAGTATTCTGTCTCCAGTCTCTCTTATCTTTACTCAAGATATTTCTTTCCATGTCACTTGGTGTCTTTTCATTAGTCATTACAGTGAAAGTTATGGATTACAGTATACAATGATAATGTGTTTAAAGATGAATTATATGAAAATTAAAATTCTGAAGAAATTCTTCAATGTCAACAGAATTTTCATTTTTACAGAATGTGTTTTTATAAAACCACCATCTTTTGTGTTCCTGGGTTATTGTCTTTTTTTTGATTTTTCTATTTCATTTTTGTGTTTCAGAATTTCATTACCAAAAGAAAGGAATTATGGATATTGTTCTTTAGTATATATTTTGTTTCTTCTATAGTATCTCTAATATAATCCTACAATAAAATATGATTGACAGTGATGGTCTTCAGTTTTGGTATGTGTCCTACCTTGATTTTCTTGCTGTGATAAACACGATGGCTAAAAATAACTTGAGAAATAAAAGTGCCTATTTCTTTTTCTTTTTTTCTCTTTATTATTTTTATTAAGAAATTCTTTTCATTCATTTTACACACCAATCAAAGATTCCCCCTCTTCCCTCCTTCTGCCCCCTAGCCTCCTTCCCCAACCCACCTCCCACTCTCCCCCACAAGAAGGCAAGGCCTCCCATAGGTAGGAACATCCAGTAGAGGCAAGTCCAAGCCCTTCCCCCTGCCTCAAGGCTGCACAAGGTGTCATAGGTAGTGGGCTCCAAAAAGCCCGTTCATGCACCGGGGATGGATTCTGATTTTATCGCTAGGGGGCTCCCCAAGCAGGTGAAGCTGCACAATTGTCTCACCATGCAGAGGACCTAGTCCAGTCAAAAGGGCCTATTTCATCTTACACATGCACGTAAGTCGAGTAATGGCAGGATTAGAAGAAGGAAGCTGCTTACTGGCTTTCTATTCATAGTGTGCTCAGTTTGCTTTCGTTATTTCTTTCAGTTTACGTTTAGGGTATGAGTGCTTTGTTTGTATGCATTTCTCTGCACCACATGCATGCCTGGTGCCTCTGGAGTCCAGAAGAGAGCATCGGATTCCCTGGAACTAAATTTATGGGTGGTTGTGAACTGCTGTGTGGGTGCTGAGAGTTGAACCAGGGTCCTTTGGAAGAGCAGTCAGTGCCCTTAACCTCTGAGCCTCTTCTCCATCCTGTCTGCTTGCTTTCTTACATAACCCAGGACCACCCACCCAGGACTGTCACTGGCCACATCAATGATTAATTAAGAAAATGCCCCACATATACATCCTCGGGTCAGTTAGATAAAGCCAATTTCTCAGTTGAGGTTACCTCTTCCCAGCTGAATTAGTTTGTTTCAAGTCGAGAAAAACTGACCATCCCAGCATTGGATGTGGTCACACGGGAGTTAGGTTTTTGATCTAATATTAGAAGGTTCATGTGGTCACCTTTCCATCCATTAAACACATGCCTCATGAATCCTAGGTGTGTGGTTTAGCTGTGAATAGTTCAGGCCATGTCTCCACTAAGAGTTCACCCTCAATTTAGGACAGCTAGAAAATAAGCAGCTAAATGGGGATGTCAGCCTGTGATAAGTCCTTGACAGAAACTGAAAATAAGACCTGGTGTAGAGTGGCTGTAAATAGGTGGCTCCTCTTTGGGGCTGGGGGATTACTGAATGTGATAATTTATAGTATTTGTAGGATTTATGTAGCTACCCATATTCATTTTGGAAGATGTGTTGATGGAGCCCATCAGCTCCTCTGGAATCCTGGCACAGGCTCATGTGTTTCAGGTCTGTCTTCCTTTGTCACTTTTGATTTCACAAGAGTGAAGGCCCTGGTGGTTTATATGTTTACTGTATTTCTAAAACACTGCAAAGGGAGGTGATTAGGAAAATGTTTTCAAAATAGGAATTAATTCTTCAGTTACTTTGTAACTAAATTATTTGGTTACCTTGTACTTTAAGAAATGCAGTGGTCATTGTTTTCTTAAGGGACCCTTCATGATCATTTAAGACTGTTGGACCTTTTTATATATTGATTTTTAAATCATTATTACCATCAGTGTATCACCTTTGTACTTGACGTTCCTCAAAATACTTGTGTTCTAGACTCACACAAGTTTGTCAATAGAAACAACTTAAAACCTGAGATGATTTTTTCCTTGCTGTTCTTCCTTTTTTTCTCTCTCTCTGTGATCTTCTTTTTTGGTATCTTGATTGCACAGGTCTTGAACATGATCTGTCCAGATGACAATATCCTGTCACAATGTCAACAGTTTGGGTAAGCCTCTTTGGAGCTGTGTCTGTAATAGAAATTGTTCAGGACTCCCATATATGCAGTTAGAAAATGTTTATTGAAGAAATTCTTAAGCATTCTAATTATATAATTTATAATACCAAGTTAAAAAGAATGTCAAAAAATGATAATTTGATACTGTTGAGAAAACCTTGTTAGTACAAAGATCTGCTAAATTCAACATTTTTTTTTGCAGAAATCTCTGCTCTTAGTTTCAACAATTTTCTTGTTTTGTAAATTGCTATCTTGTATATGATGCTGTCTAAAAATAACAGTTCAGATTTCATTGTGGTGAAAGAAATAACTGAAAGAGCAGATTAAAAAAATACCAAATGGTGTCCTATCTATATTCCTTACCTGTTTTAGTATAAGCTTTAAGGATATCTTTCCAGTTGGAGTTAGTGCTTTAGATAAATTGTACAAAAATGAAATGTTCATGTTCTTAGATAGTAAAGACAGTATAACCTAGAGAAATGTGGGTCATATTCCATGTATATAGGCGCACCTGGTGTCATGCATAGGCTAACATTACATGTACTGCTCCTCTCTTAAGTTGCTACACGTTATGGCTAATGTGCTTTCTCTGGACTTTTCCTGTAGCCTTTGTTTTAAAGCCTATTTATTATAAACTTAGTCTGACTTTTGAGTAATAGGGAGGCACAGTTGCTTCAGGTGTATCCCTTGGACAAGTGAAAACACAGAACAACTGTGGCCGATCAGCTGTATGCCTGTTGACCTTTTTCTTCTGGGACTTCTTGATCAGTTCTGAAAGGGAGTGCTGGTTGCAGCCCTTTCTTGGGGAATCCTGCCTGGCACGATGGCAGGTTCAAATCAAGCCCAGGAGTGACCGCTCATCCTTTTGAGGTGGTTCTGCCAGCTTGCTGTATGGCTGCCACAACAGTAACCCCATGCTCGACTTGATTGGTGAGGATTTACATGTGTGCTAATTAGAGTGGAAGAAATGATTGGCTGTTTGCAGCATTGCCATAAAGGGTGCCCAGATGTACACACGACGTGAACATAATGTGCCCGGGCACAGCGCATCAGAGTTTGTCAGCTGCATTACCTCAGCAAGCTTTGGGCCTGTCGCAGGGAATTTGTTGATAATTGTCCCCTATGATTTAGTGTCTTACTGGGTGAAAGCGAAAGACCTCAAAATAATGTCTTGGCAAGAGAATTTCTGATCCTTCAGGGAAATAACAGAATATGCTTGAATGTAACTGGGAGTAATGAATAGATGACTTTAAGCTATGTATATTCAAATGTTGATTTCTTCTGTTTTGAAATAGTTTCCAGTAAAACAAATAAAATATCAAGTAAATTGGCATAATTGAATAAATTTAATCTTCAGGAATTGCATAAACATCAGTCTTGTAGGTTGAATTAATCCACATTAAAACCACCCATGCATGTGTGTCTGATGAGAGATGTAATGTAGAGGAGTTACTGAAATTTCTAAAGCATATTTTCTGGAACTGAAACTTTCCTGTGTACGTTTATAAATGCATATCGTTTTGTCAGTGTGAATCTAAGCCCCAAAGTTCCCTTGGCTGCATTTATGAACATCTGATTACTTTGACAAGTGAATTTTTAGTTATACATTCATGATATTGATAATATATTACAATATTACAGTGATATAGTAAAATGATTAAATGGTTAAACTGCCATGAAAGTTATGAGGGAGGAACATTGCTCCAGCATAGCTAGGCAGGAAACAAGCTGGCCCATTACAGAGGTCGCCACTCAATCGCTCTGCTCCTCAGAGACATGAATCTGATAGCATTGATTCTTCACTTTGATACCATTGCTGCACTTGAGTGACCCAATACAGTTCAGTGATAAGGTTAAGTTAATTACTGTTTCTATGCTTTGCAGTTTTCACTTGATTACTCCTGAAGAAGAGTTTGATGCCTTTTGCATTAATTAAGCAAAAGGGAATGAACAGATATAATTGGATTTTGAAATAATCCTGTCACTACCAGAAACATCCTCTGTTTTCCCCAACTTTGTTATATGTACTTCTGGAAGCAAACATCTTGAGATAGAATGAAAATCTTCTTTTTGCTATGTACTAAGGTATTACCATATGATGCCAGTATGAATTTAGGAACAGCCCAGGTAATGCCTTTTAAAAGAATCTTGTCATATTTAAAAGGATGACAGTTGTTTTGTATGTTTATATAAATACAGTAATAACGTA
The DNA here is from genome assembly GCF_949786415.1 of Peromyscus eremicus. Lineage (NCBI taxonomy): Eukaryota > Metazoa > Chordata > Mammalia > Rodentia > Cricetidae > Peromyscus > Peromyscus eremicus. Next base: position 71,864,172 of record NC_081435.1, on the reverse strand, counting down.
AGTTGTGATTCCGTGCTGTAGCTTCAGCATTGGTGATACTTATTTTAACTGTAACAGTTTCATTTTTAAAAGTTTAGAACAATATTTTAAGTTTTCATAGTTTTTTTGCATATTGCTTCTATTGTATTTAACTGATTTACTTAATCCTGTGGATGTTATGCAACTTAACAGAAAAGTAAAAACAAAGGAATGCTTTACAGTTCTCTGGTGTGACAGGTTTTACTTTTATTGGAATGTTTATTGTTGCTTGAATATTTTCATTCAAAATAATAACTTAACTCTGATTTCCCTTACTGTTTGCGTAGTAGTGTATGATTGCATACATTTTTCATGTGTTTTCTGACGAGCATATCTAGGAAATGCTCTATCCAATGTTGAAGTGTTATTGTTTCTCCTCTGTACTATGCAGGTGTCCATGCCTTTCTCTTAGACACCACACTGAATATTGACTTCATTGGTTGATACAGCTATGTGCTTAACTGTGGGGTTGCCTACATGACCTCTGCTTTGAGTAACATTTTTATAAATACACTCCTTAGTGATGTTGGAATCAAATGAGTTAGTAAAGATGCTTTTTAGCACTGCAGAGCTATGTAATTTTTCATTGTTTCTTCTTATTACCCAATACATGTTTCCTAATGTTCACTTATCTCACAAGTTGACAGTCGAGTGAGTTAATCATTGTGTCTGGCTTTTCTTCTTTACATTTTAAGTAAATATATACAACCTGAATGAAGAGTGGAACCTGGCTATGTAATAGGTAAGCTTATAGAGTTGAGATGAGAAGGAATAGACAAACCCTTCATTTTACCAGATAATTGAAGAGTCTTTTAAAAATAAGCCCCATGCCATTTTTTTTTCTAATATCCTGTGAGATGAGACAGCAGTTTAGGATAATGAAGAATGAGTTGTCTGTACCCATTCTGCACTGTCCATATTTTATGAAGGGAGTAGGAATCTTTAAAGTAAGTCACATAAAATGTATATTTTAGTTAGTTTCCAATCTTAATGTTGTTTTATTTGAAAAATAATACCTCTACCTCCTCTTAGGTCAGCGGGTTGTGAACCCTTTGTGTGTGTGGGTGTGTCACAAGACCCTTTCACAGGGATCACATATTGGATATCAGGGTTGCATATCAGATACTTTCATTATGATTCATAACAGTAGCAAAATTACAGTTATGATATAATATTGAAATAATTTTATGATTGGAGGTCACCACAACATGAAGAAACATACTAAAAGGTTACAGCGTTAGGAAGGTTGAGAACCACTGGCCTAGATGTTCCCATCCTTCCTAAACCCTGAAATAGGTGGCCATGTTTCTTACATGGAAAAGGAGGATTCAGGTTGCAGGGGTTTGGAAGCCTGCTATTTAGCTGAACAAAACATGGAGATTATTTGGATCAAGCCAACATGATCAAACCAACATGGTTAAGGGTGCTTGAATGTGAAAGAGGAAGACAGGTTTGGGAGAACTCAGCCCACCACTTTAAAGATGGGGCTATATACCATGGACTGGTAGATGTGAGTGGCCTCCAGACACCAGTGGACATAGAAAAGGACTCATACCTGGAGAGTTCACAAAGCAGTACACTCCACTGAGACCCTGGTTATAACTTGCTAGGCTGGACCCCCACACTACAGTTCTGTAAGATGATACATTGTTTGTGTTGTTTTTAAATTACAATGTTTGTTTTGACTTGGAGCAGTCCTTGTATAGTTATTCAAAGAAAAATTACTTGTTTTGATTACTTAAAGGTAACTAATTTTATTTCTTATAAACTTCATCATATTCTCAGGTATGTGATTTGGCCATGGCATCCATTGTGTCTGTGTCTGATGTTATAGGAAGAGCTTGGGTTTCAGCAGTTCAGGTCTTATTATTCTGAGACTCTGACTTTGACAACCTGAAAATGTGGTTATTAGGTGGACTATTGTATTAAGGTAGATGTTTATGTTCTACAGTTGATTCCTACACTCTTAGGTACAGGTTCACGTTTCAGCTCCCTTGTCTTTCCTCCTGGACAATAGAACATCTTCAAGCAGGAAAATGATGTGTCTTCAATAATTGGTGCAACAGTGTGTGTATGCTTAGGGAATCTAAACTGCTGTTTCAGCACACCTTAATGTTATAGGGCCTTTGGTTCCACTTAACAAGTGAGGCCTGAGAGTGTCACACTACAGTAGCTAGGAAGCCTGAGTGGACTCTCGGGTTCTCCGCAGAGCTTACAGAACCTCATCTTGGTACAGTGTTGAATTTGCCTTTTTTGTACTTGGAGAACCAGACCGAGGTATTAATTCCCTTCTCTGTAGTCCTGTTCCTAGTCTTTTGTTTTGCAATGAGATATAGTAGTAGCTTGCACTTTTACATTATTTGCTTATTACCTTTCAAAATTATTCTTGTTGAACACTTTAAGTTTGAGTAAAACAATAATTTTGTATGTCTCTTATTCTCTGAAACACTTGACCATCCAGCAAATTCAGTTTATTTGAAATTAAGAATGTTACGGAGTGATGTCTTTGTACTGGACACATCGAGCTCCCAGCCTTCCTAATCTTGAGTGACACCAGCAGTCTGTCTCCAAATGATCCTTTACTGTCCATAACAGAGTATGTGTCAAGAGCTGTTCTAATGTGGCAGGGGTGCCTGGATTGGCCTGGGGAAGTCACAGAAAATCTCTCAGAAGTGTCAAGGACACATGGCAGTTTTCTTTGTGGTTATGATAGGAAAGGGCATTTTTGGCCAGGGCAGCAGTGTCCAAAGGCATGGCTATGAGACAGGATTAGTTCCGGAAAAGCCTTACTGTATGCCTTGGCTTTGTCAATCCCTCCCCCTGCAGTCATGGTGAGCCTGTCACAAGTCTTCACACCCTCCATCCCTGGAATCTGTGTGAGAAACAGCTCACCTCCCTGGAATACAGGGCTTGTGTTGGGGTGGGCACAGTGGGTGACCCTGAAGAAGGTGATAGAGAGGACAGAGAAGGAGGGCAAATGCCTTAACTATGGACAGGGCAGGATGGAGGGCCAGGTGAAGGGAAGGTGGCAGAGGAAGGAGTGGGGGTCACAGGGCTGCGGAGACTCGGGGTCAGGCTGGAGGAACAGGCTTTGGAGAGGAGAGGGCTGTGGGTTTGCTTGGGTGTGTGAGGAGCCATTTTTTGTCTGTGGGATACTGAGAAAGGTGTTGAGATTAGAAGTGAGGCTGCATTTTGTCAGCAGGAAGTCCTTGGCATGTGTGGTTGTAAAAGGAGAAAGAAGGGCCAAATAAGCATGTTCAGACTCGTGTAGGGAAAGCAAGTAGAAACACAAGGATGAGCACAGGCTCATCTGTATTTGCCCAGGTGGCATCAGGACAGTTTATTGTGCCCTCCTGGTTGCTGGAGTTTGGAACCAAGGACACCCATCCACGGCCTGGTGTATGTCTGCGTCACTGATTTGCATTGCAGTTCTCGTCCTTAGGGTTCTAAGCGTGTGTTGTCAGGGTTGTGTTTATGTTCCTCATCCTTTCAGGAAGAGAGGGAATTAGGGATTTGTAATAACCATTCCAAGGTTCTTAGCATTTTAGAACTTTTTATGATTGTTAAATGTATTACCACTTTTGTAAAATCCTTTCTTTAAATAAGGAAGTGATATGTGGATAACTTTATATGTACAGAATCTAATGCTATTGTGTATTTATGAAAATCCTAAGATAAACTATTCAGATTTATCCAGAAAATGTTAACATTTTAATTTCTTTTTATGCTTTGTGGTGACAGTGTGGTTAAAGCAGAGTTCCAGTTAAGGTAGAATTTGTGCACATGTTATTCTCAGATCTCCTTCATTAAGCTCAGGCATTTGGATTACTTGGCTCAGACTGTACTTGCCTGATGGATTTATCAAGAAATAACTTTAATATGGAAAATTACTGGAAGAGAATGGTCTTCCTTTGGCCTTCCTATGCTTTAAGTGAATAAAGCCAGCTATGCTGTCCCCAAATTTTGTGATATCTGTACAAAGATGCCATCTCACGGAGCGCCTGTTTTAACAGACCTTGGTTTTCTACTGTTTTGTTACTGTTGGGTATATGACAGTGACACCACTAGAACTATTTGAGATTTAGAACAATTTGTACCCATAGATAGGCTGTTGTGCAATAGCCACTTCTTTGGAAGTATCTTAGCATTTTAGTATAATGTTTAACAAAATATAGCAGAACTTAAAAAGTAAAGGTGGAAAGACCATGCCTGCTTATATGTTTCTTAGATGGCTTGAATTAGCTGGAATTTGTATGTTGACATGAGGAAATCCTAGGCATGCCTCAACATAGCAAATTGCTTGTATGTTTCTGCTGAGATGATGTCTATTGTTGTATACACTATAGAGAAACTATTGGAAAAGTTGTCTGCTTATATGAACTGAAGCTTTTAAAAACAAATTTGAGTAGTTTATTGTAAAGACTTTGCATCTTTTAATGAAACCGAATCGTCTAAACTGGTAGCTTCATTGGAAAATGTGTAATTGCAAAAATTAACTTGTCATACACCCCAGCTCAGCAAAGTCACTTTCTCATAAGTCTGTGGTCACAGTATGTTTTTTACAGTTCAGCATCTGGCTCTGTGGGGTACTGATGGCTTCTAGGAAGAAAAGTACCAGGGTGAGCAATTAAAGGCAAAATGACAGCATAAAATATGATCATTGTGGTTATACGAAAGACACACTTATGAATTTTGCAGATCATTGTCATTTTTCTACCCGTATTTTCTCTTGCTTTGTTAGCTTAATAATTGTAGTACAATTTATTTTTTCTTCTAAAAAGTGAGCATGGCTGTTTTAATTATCCTGGTACTTGTTTGTTCTTCAGTTATGAAAACTAATGATGACTCTTTTACTGTCATATGGTACTTTAAGTTTTAGTTTAAAACAGAAAAATAAAAAATAGTTTATTGTGGCTAAAATTTCTTACGGTTATTAGCATTTTTATCACATGTAGATTGTATAATATTTGTCACCTGGAAATGAGGTTTGCTGATAGCTTCCTCATAATGTCAGGTAATATTTTGAAGTGTGTTTTGCAGTATCATGTTGCTAACTTGGTATGGAGTAAAATAGCCTGAAATGAGGACTTTTGTAAGCGTTGAAGAAAATGGGTGTTTCTCCTTTGCTTTTACTTCCAGAAATGTGCCCCATATACAGTAAAATGCCTTGAATTATATACAGGGGCTCATACTGGATGCCGTATTTGCATGTGATTTTCTTTCCATGCTGTATTTTGAGTGGTGGCTTGTCCATACTCAAGGACATTGCTGCCAATCTTTCCATCTTACCGCATACCATTCCTTCTTGCAAGTGCTGTGGGCAAACTATTATCTTTATTATTTACTTCCAAGGTCACTTACTTTCTTATCATTGCACTCATACTGTCCCCTTTTCCCAGAATAAATAGATACATACATGTGTTTATGTGTGTACATATGCATGTATTTTGCTACTGTGTTAAATGTATCCTGCACTTGAAGGTATCTACCTTATTCACCAAAGGTACTGTTTTCTCAGTAGTCAGCATTTCCTTTCTTCTCTGGATAACATTGATTGTCCCAAAGAGCATTCTGTACTGCTAGGACTGTATGAGCTTCTGGAATTGACTGAATTGTTTAGGATAACCCTTGTGATTCTCCACAAGATAATCATTTCATGTAAGAATGCTTAAAGAGTAACTTAGTGGGTTTTCTAGTCATGGCATAATGTGACTCCATGTTACTTTGGTAACTTACACTTACTCTTTTGTTTGTATTTTGTCAGGGTGGGCTCTAAAATACCATATTCCTGGCTTATTTTCCCTGTAGCATGGTCTTTTCAAATATTTAAATGTTTTTCCTCCTTATTTTTTCCATTCAATTGCTATACATAGTCTTTTCTGTAGTAAAAAGTTGCTGTCCACCATTTTCCATCAGTGAGAAGTCAATGAACTGATTTACTGATGTCTGTTAGTATGGCATGGCAGTGAGCCAGGATCAAACTCCAGTCCTGTCCTTGAAGGAAAACACTTCATGGTCTGAGCTATCTCCTCTGCCCAAAACATGGTATTTTAAAAGCGTATAACTGTTCCTGGTCTTTAACAGTATATAGTTACTGCTTCGATCCTTTTTGGTGGTTTTCATTTTCAGTTGTGAATTCTGAGGTGATTCGGCTTTCGTGTATGTGTTTGATGGTTAAGGTGTTACTGTTTCCCTTTCTTATGATGCATTCATGTAGTGTGCATTGAACTCATGTCCAGGAGCAACCAGTTTTGTTTTGCTATGGAAGTGTTTTAATGCTGTCTGTTTTAAGAATGAACCTTATATCCATTGGTGTTTGCAAATTCACAGTCACATTAGCCTTTGTGTCTCGTCATGAAGTAACTGAAAGCCCAGTTGGTGAATCAAAATGAACTATGCAAATAGTAAAAAACTAGTAGAATATGAGCATGATGTAAAATTATTAGTATATATTAATCCCACAGAATGAGGTATATTGCTTGTACAAGAGAATGACTTTCATGACATTTTCATACTTGGTGTTTATCTTTTCATATATATGGTGACCTCCCTCTCCCTGCTGGTCCTCTTCTATGTTGTAATAGTCATTATTCTGTAGAATTTTAGAATTGTTTTACTGTGTCTTTATTAAGTTAATGTACAATATAATGGGTTTCATAATAATATCTTCACACATGCTTATCATCCACTTTGTTCGTATTTAATGCCTTAAATTTCATATTTTTCCCACTCCCTCTTCCTTCCCCCATAATCACTAATATTCTCACTTTATTAATAGATAAATCTGTACACGTACGCAGACTTTTCATTCTCATCAACTGTGAGAAAGGGTTCTACCTTCCTCATTCCCCACTAGCATTTTTTTTTCTTGATTATGACCATTCTGATTGGGAATAGATGGAATACCAGCATAGTTTTGGTTTGTGTTTCTCTCATGGCTAAGGGCGTTGAACATTTGTTGTATATTTTTGACCTTTTATGATTCTTTTGGGAAGTCTTTGTTCATTTATTGATTTGCTTTCTTGTGTTTAATGTTTTAACTTCTCTACATATCCTAGCCATTAATCCTCTGTCAGTTGTAAACAGGCAAAGAATTTTTTTTTTCTCATTCTGTAGGCTTTCACCCATGGCATGTATTTATTTTCTCTACTGAACAAAAGATTTATCAATTCCTACTATTATTTCCTCATCTTCTTGGATTTATTTAAAACATTCCTTGTATACACCTGTATTTTGAATTGAGTTTTTTAAGTCTTTTTTTTTTTTTTTTCCCCTACTAGTTGCAAGTCTTGCTTTGTTTTGTCTTTGGGACAGGGTCTCTCTAGTTAGTCCTGGCTGCCCTAGAACTGGGATGGGTTTGTAAACCAGGCTGTCCTCAAACTCATAGAGATACTTTAAAAGTATCACTGGTTTTCTTGGAACTCACTATGTAGACCAGGGTGGCCTCAAATTCTGTCCTCAGATTCACAGATATCTGCCTGCCTTTGCCTCCTTAGTTCTGGGATTAAAGGCATATGCCACTGTGCCTGGTGAAAGTTTTAGGTTTTACATTAAAGGTATTTGATCCACTTGATTTTTTTTTTTTTTTTTAATAGAGTGAGAGATCCAGATCATGTTTTTTTGGAAGTGGATATCAAGATTCCCAAACACCATTTATTGAAGAGGCTGTCTTTTTTCCAATATAAGTTTTTGTCGTCTTAGCTTAAAATCAGGTGGCTGTGTCTACATGAGTTCATTTCTGGGTCTTCTGTTTTGTTGGTTTACGTATTTGTTGTGCTACTACTATCTTACTGTTTGTTACTATGGCACTGTAGTATAATTTGAAATTAGATATGGTAATGCCTTCTCACAAATTGCTCATTCCACACTGAACATTACTTTTTTAGGGGTCTTCTATGCTTCCATGTCAGTTTTAGGGTGCTTTATTTCCCTTCTGTTTCTGTGAAGAAGGTCATTACAGTGTTGATCCTTGTATTAAATCTATAGATAATTTTTAGTAATATAGTAATTTTTTCAATATTGTATTTTTTTAATAAGTCTACTGATCCATGGTCATGTTATATTTTTCCATTTACTGGTGTCTTTGTCAAATTTTTTTTTTAGTGGTTTGAAGCTTTTATTGTAGAAGTTTTTCATCTTTGTAGGTTAAATACAATAATTTTTTTTTCTTTCCGTGTGGATTGGATTTTGTTCTCAATTTCTTTCTCAACTGTTTTTATTATCTGCATATGAGAAACTGTTAATTTGGCATATTTCTACTTTACTGAAAGTATTTATTTAACTTAGGAGTTTTCTAGTGGAGTATTTTTAAAGGGTCTTTTGAGTATCATCATATCATCACTAAATAGGGATACTTTAACTTTTTCTTTCATAATTATATTTATTTTTCTTGAGTGCTGTAATATTTCAAGGCTTATACTGAATAAGAGTGGAGAAAGTAGGCATCCTTGAATTATTTCTTATCTAGGAAGGAATGCTTATTATTCCTCATCTAGGAAGATATGCTTTTAAGTTTTTTCATATGGAATATAATCCAATCCTTAGGATGGATATATATATTTTTCATTATTTTCAGTATGTTCTTTTCTGTTGCTAGTTTCTTAAGGGCTTTTTCTTAAGGGTAAAATATTGAACTTACCAGATTCATTTTTTTGTACCTGCTGAAGTGGTCTTTGATTTCTGTCACTGAATCTATTTATGTACCCCATTACTTTTATTGATTTGCATATGTTGAACTGTCCTCACATCTCTGGAATGAAACCAACTTGATCATGTTGTAGGATCTTTTTAATGTGTCTTGTCTTGTCTTAGTTTGTTGCATACATCTTGATCCTCTTTTCTACCCACAACTCCTGGTTTCTTTGATTCTTTGTGCTGTTCTTTCTTTTCTCTTTTAAATTCTTTGTTGGTCTTTGTTATTCCTTCTTGTTGACCAATTTTTGTCATGTTCCTGCTCATATATCTTGATGATGCATCATCATGTTATTTGAGAGCTCATTCATTCCCTCTCTGATACTGCTTTGTCATCCAGGCCTGTCTTGAACTAACTCTATATCCTTATATCCTAAAGGTTATTGTAAATTATGTTTCTTTTTATTTGATTCTAGAATTAAAAAAAATCCTACTTTATTTATCATGTGATCTACTCACTATTCAAGAGTGCATTGCTTATATATTTTTTTTCTGTAGTTTTAAACTATTACTGTGTGATTAGATACAAGAATCTCAATCCCTCCCTCCTTTTCCTCTCACCTCCCCTCATCCTTCCTCAAACACTCCTCACCAATTTGCTTTCTTCCCTTTGTCTCTCCCTCTCTCTACACAAACAAACAGAAGGAAAAGAGCCCAAGAGGAAGCACAAGAATCAGTGACCCAGTCATTTACTCATTCAGGAATCCCATAAATTGGAAACTGTAATATATACACAGAGGACCTGGTGCAGACCCCTGCAGGCCCTATATATGCTGCCTCAGTCTCTGTGAGTTCACATGGACTTTAATCCTGTTGATTTTGTGGGCTTTGTTTTCTTGGTGTCCTCTATTCCTTCCAGCTCTTACAACCCTTTCTTCCTCCTTTTCTTCAGGGTTCCCTGAGCCCTAAGGAGAGGGATTTGATGGAGACATCCATTTAGGGCTGTGTGTTTGAAGGTCCCTTATTGTCTGCATGCCTGGCTGTGGATCTCTGTATTTGTTCCCATTTGCCTCAGGAGGAAGCTTCTCTAGTGATATAGCTAAACAAGACACTGATCTATGAGTATAGCACAATGTGCTTGGGAGTCACTAAGGTGGTGTGTTTTTGTTTTTAGAATGGTAGTATTGGTTTTCACTGTAGGTACCTGGGCTATCTATTCTCTTGTTTTTGGTTATCCAAGCAGTGTCATGGAGTGGACTTTAAGTCAAACAAGATATTTGTTGGTTTCTCTCATGAGCTTTGTGTCACCATTGCACTAGCATATCTTGCATGTAGGACAGCATTGTAGATCTAAGTTTTTGTGGCTGGTTATTGTTATGAATCTCCTTTGGTAGCCTGCAGAATGAGTACCTTCCTGTACACAGACTCTAGAGCAGCAGTTCTCAACCTGTGGGTCTCCACTCCTTTGGGGTTGCATATCAGGTATCCTGCATATCATGTATTTACATTACGATTCATAACAGTAGGAAAAGTTATGAAGTAGCAACGAAATCATTTTATGGTTCACAGCATTAGGAAGGTTGAGAACCAGTGCTTTAGGACGTAGTGGTGAAGGCTCTGTGTAGGCACCAGCTCAACTTCTCCGTGATAAGTGAGTTGTGTAGGTGTTGTCTTCAGCAATAGGACCTTGCTGTCAGTTTGTGTCTTGGCAACAGCCTGGGTTGTTTGGGGATTCTCATGGGACCCCTTTGGCCAACAACTCAATTAGATTTAGTAAACCAATCCTGGTACTGAAAGCTTCATTTGGTGACAAGAGATGGCCATCTGGGGCTCTGCCTCCCCTATTATTTGACAATTTCATTTAGATTATCTTTATAAATGTATATATCTTATGAAGGTTCTACCATATTAGATTTCCATATTGTGGCTCAAATAGCCCTTAATTTTAGCTGTCTTCCCCATATTACCTACCTTGTCTCATTCTCCCCTCCCACTCTCCACTTGATCCTCCTGTTCCAGCCTACTCCCCATCCATTCATAACTATCTATTCTATTAACCTTTCCTAAGAGATCTGTCTACACACCCCTCTGCTCTCTCCCCCTCTACTGCAGTCTCTTACTCTTTACCTAACCTATGGTTCTATGGATATCACTGATATAACAACTGATATCCACATATAAATGAATACATACCATATTTGTCTTTCTGGGTCTGGTATACCTCACTCAGGATGAGTTTTTTTTTTTTTTTTTTTTTTTCCGTAGTTCCATCCATTTACCTCTGAATTTCACACTGACTGGGTAATAAATACTCCTTTGTTTAAATGTACCACATTTTGTTTACCTATTCTCCCTCTACCACTTTCTGGCTATTATAAATAGAGCAGCAATGACCATGGTTGAGCAAGTGTCTCTTGTAGGATGTAGAGTCCTTTGGGTATATACCAAGAGTGGTAGAGCTGGATCTTGAAGTAGATCAGTTTACATCTTCCCAAGGAACCACCACACTGATTTCCATACTAGCTGTACAAGTTTGCACTCCCACCAGAAATGGATGAGTGTTCCCTTCATTCCACAACCTCACCAGCGTGAGCTGACACCTATTTTGTTTTATCTTAGCCATCCTGACAGGCGTAAGATGAAATCTCAAAGTAGTTTTAGTTTGCATTACCCTGATAGCTAAAGATTTTGAACATTTCTTTAAGTGTTTCCCAACCATTTGAGTTTCTTCTTTTGAGAATTCAGTCATTAAATCTGTAGCCCATTTTTCAATTGGGTTCTTTGTTTTCTTGATATCTAACTTTTTGAGTTCTTCATATATTTTGGATGTTAGCCTTCTATCAGATGTGTAGTTGGTAAAAATGTGTTCAAATTCTGTATGCTACCTCTTTGTCCAAATGATGGTGTCGTTTGTCACGTAGAAGTGTCTTAGTTCATGAGATCCCATTTATTAATTGTTGATCCTAGTGCTTGTGCTGACTATATTCTGTTCACAAAGTCTTCTGTGCCAGTGAGTTCAAGGCTCTGCTCCACTTTTTCTTCTGTCTGGTGCAATGTATCTGGTTTTATGTTGAGGTTGTTGATCCGTTTAGATTTGAGTTTTGGATTTTTCTACATGTAACAATCCAATTCAGCACCATTTGTTGAAGATACTGTCTTCTCCAGTGTATTTCTGCTTCTTTATAAAAAAATCAAGTTTTGATTGGTGTATGGATTTATGTATGTGTCTTCAATGCAATTACCTTGATCAAGGTGTCTATTTTTGTGCCAGTCCTATGCTGTTTTTATTACTATATCTCTGTAGTACAGTTGGAGGTTGGGGATGATGATAACTCCAGCAATTCTTTAATTAGTCGTGATTGCTTTAGCTATCTCATTTTTGTTGTTGTTGTTGGTTTTGTGTTTGTGTGTGTGTGTGTGTGTGTGTGTGTGTGTGTGTGTGTGTGTTTCCATAAGGAGCTGAAAATTGCCCTTTCAAGATTTGTGAAGAATTGTGTTGGAATGTAGATGTGGATTGCTTTGAATCTGTAGATTGCTTTTGGAAGGATAGGCATTTTTACTAAATTTATCATACCAATCCATGAATATGGGAATTTTCCATCTTCTGTTGTCTTCTTCAATTTCTCAGTATGTTTGCCCTTATATAGGAGGGCTGCTGATTATTAATATTTGTTTTTTTTTTAGTTAATTTTACATCCACCATTGAGAATCTCCAGCTTCTGTCTAGTGTCTAGATTCCTCAGATAGTTTATTTTTTTTAAAAAAAATATATTTCATGACAAGTGTCAGCTAATTTCCTTCTTCAGTTTTTGCTTCCATCCAGAATACCACATCCCAGCGATTCTTAGATAACTTAAGCCTCTTCTTTACACAGACAGTTCTTAGATCTTGCTTGGATTGGAAATCTTGATTTTTTTTATTCAATTTAATTTTTATAAGTTTTAATTTGAAGTAGTATTATATCACTTTCCTTTCTCTTCTTTCTCCCTCCAGCCACTCTCAGCTATACTCCATCTTTTTCTTGATTATTATTGTTATGTGTGTGTGTGTGTGTGTGTGTGTGTGTGTGTGTGTTCAACTTGCTGAGCCTGTTTTTGTTGTTGTTTGTATGTGTGTGTGTGTGTACGATTTCAGCACTGACCATTCTGCTTTGGAAAAAACCAGTAAGGGTGATCATCACTGGGAGAAGTTTACTGCCCTTCTGCTAGACATTAAATGGCTGTATTTCTTTGTCTAGTGGCTGCATCCCATGAAAAATTTCCCCTTTTTTTGTTATCAGGTATATACTTGAATTATGAAGTGTAGTATAGTTTTGTTAGCAATAATGTATAGTTATACATTGGCTCTAATTGTACAATGATGCCATGATAATATAAGATTATCATAATATCCAAATCGTAAAACCTTAATTTTTCTCTAAGTGTGAAAGTATTCTAGACTTAAAGATTTAGTAAGGCCCAGCAGTATAGCATTGGCTTGTCAGGCATTGGGGAAGCTGGGCCAAGTTTTTACACATTTGTGATTAGCTGGGGCTACTCATCAATGTGAAACTATGCAAGACCTATGAAACTTTATAAGGTCCTTTATCAAAAACTGTGTTTACTTAAAACATGGAAAAGTATTCCTCTGGTCTTGGCAAGTTGATGTGAAACAAAGGTGTTTCTGTCTCATTTGCTTGAGCATTTTACAAAATCATGAAATTTTCCAATTTTTGAAATGTGAAGATTGCAATATTATTTATTTCTTTAGGGTTCTACTACTGTGTTTGTCCCATGTTAAATACAGATGCATATTGAACAATTTGATCTTACATCTATTATCTATATATAGATGTAGATATGATATAAATATAGATGATGTACATATGGATGATGTAGATCCAGATATTGTAGCTACAGATTGTGTTTTTGTATACATATTTTGCATGTTCTAAAGAAAGATACGTATTTTCCATGTTTTATACTATATGCCAGCTTTTAAGTAATAACCAGACAATTGAAAAAGTATATTTTAAAGTGCTGTTAAATGTGTTTTTATATAATTGTCTGAGCTCTGACCCAGGAATCTGGACCTTTTCATGCATTTAATCTGTTTATTACATATTCAAATTGTGGAGGAACACAGCATAGGTGGCCTATAGTGTAATCTTTATTTATTCTTGTTTTCCCTTTGTCTTTCGAAAATTTTATTTATATGAAGTTGCTTTAGATAGAAATTTTTGAAATCTTTTTGCATGACCTTTGCTTCGTGTGTTGGTTTCATAGACATTATTAAAAGTCTCCAAATTTACTAGTATGGTATTTTAAAAGCACTTGTTGGAAGGTAGTGCTCTAAATTTTATATATCTGTCAGATAATTTTGATGTTGGTTCCTACAGAAATTTCCTCCATTTAAAAGCCAAAGAAAACTATTTCATACACACCGTATCGCCCCTACATGTAGGAGGTTAGGACAGGACTCTAATTTGTTCTAAAACAGCTGTAAATATTTTATCTTTATTATAGGATGTTTGGTGTGATTAATAAATTTTAGTGAGTATTATAAATATTTAATCAACTTTAATGTTTTAATTTTTTCTTTTGGTGTTTGTCCAATGAATGTACTGTGTGTATTAAAATTTGGAATCTGCTCTTGGTGAAAATTGTGTGCGAAAAATTTTTGTATAGCATTAGCATTAAATACTCTTGGTAGATATTCATAGCTATTGACATTTTATGTTTGTTGGTATTAGAATTTAGAGCATCATTCCTTACTGAGTCTCATAATATGTTTTTATGATTTAAAAATTATATATGTGGTAGAGATCTTTCTGTCTAAATTAGTTTCAATTCCCAACCCCCTTTTAAGTATAGATTCCTTGAAGTAGAAATATTCCATTTCTAAATGAATGGTGATGTTTAAAGTCCTTGTTAAATGTTAAATGTTAGTTAAAGTGCTTTTCAGAATATTTGTCTTATTAAGACCTTCAAAGAACACTGAAGTAACTTACAGCTTTCTAGGTATTCACATTAGATTCTTTTCCTCATGTGATATATGAAATTTCTCATTGTTTTCCTCTTTTTATGTTGAGTTTTATGTTAGGCAAGCAGTATACTTCTGAGCTACATCCTGGACCTGAAGTACACTACTTTTGCTTATTTATTTAGTTTGCCATGTGAGTGTTTTGCTTGTCTGTTTTCTGTGGAGATCATCACATCCCCTGCAACTAGTCTGAGTTGCCTTGTGGGTGCTGGGATTGAAACCTGCGTCCTGTGCACGCGTGGAGAATGGGCTTCCCCACTAGCCATTAGCTAGTTCTTCCTTTTTTTTTTTTTTTTTAGTTTATTTTATGCTTTCAGTTGTCATTTCAAGATAATTTGTTCATTTTTTGTGCCTGTTAAGTGTGTTTATTTCCTTGCTTAGTAAAGCAGCAATGAGAGACTCTTATTTCATATTTCCATTGCTCATTGTTTTCTTGTGTTATTTCTTCTTTGTTGCCCTCACTGACTATCAACATGCTTGCTAAATTGTATCATCTCTCCAACATCTAAAGTTTGCTAAAACTGATAGTAATTTATTGAAACTTTTTCGGTTACTTTTAAAGTGACTCTTGCATTAAAACTTAACGGTTATTCACCTCATATAAATTTAATCACTTAGAATTCAGAGATTACTTACATCATTAAAATAGGAAAAGGACTTCATGTTTTTTCTTTTGCTGTGTATGAATGTTTACATGTATGTGGACACTTGTGTATGCCTACATGTGTTGTATATTCAAGGAAGCTCAAGCTTGACGTCCGCAGTCTTCTTTAATTGCTCTTCCACTTTATTCATTTAGGCAGGTTCTCATTTGCACCCAGTGCTTGCCTTTAAGGCCAGTGTGTTTAGCTAGATTCTTTTGTTTTGTTTTATTTTGTTTTGCTTTGTTTTATTTGTTGGTTTGTTTTTTAGTTTTGGAGGTTTTATTTTTTCTTCACTGTTTATTATAATTCTATGGCAAGCTATTATCTAGTGCATTCTACTTATATGACAGTACAGAAAATGTTTTTAACATTAGATATAAATAAATTTATAGAAAAACTTCATGTAAGTTGTACCCTGGTTTTGGCATATTCATTATCTTTCATTGTATAATGAAGTTTTGGCTGTATTAATAGGGAGTTGAGAAGAGAGTTGTAAGTAGTTAACATAGCACAAAGTGAGGCAAGGAAGGAACTAAGGACTCCAGCAGGTGGTGAGGGGCATTGACAGAAAACAGATGAGGATGGTATCATAAGGATCACTGTCAGAGAAGTTGAGTAGCTCAGACAGTACCGTTTATAGAATATTGAAATGCCTGTGGTGAGTAGTCTGTAACTGGGCAGAAAGGGGGTAGGTGAGAGATGCACATTTGTAGATGTTTGTTGCCGTGTTGTGGAGAGATAATGAAGCATGATGGAAGACAATGGCAGTGACAGAAATAGATTTTGGACTAAAAAATCTTAGAGGGGCTGCAGTTAAATGGTACTGAGGAAAAAAGAGGATCAACACATTAAAGACAGTCTCACAGTTCACAGTGGGTGATTGAGGGCATTATTTAGGAAGTTGAGGTAAGGTTAAAATGTTTGGGAAATCTGAGAAGTGCAAGTCTTCATGGGCTTGGATTGAGATAGAAGGGTGCAGATGGAGACAATGGGAGGCAAACAGTGGACAGGACAATGTCTGAAAGTTTTTAGAGCTAGATACTAGACAGTAGTATTGAATGGTAATGACTGAAAAACAGAGATACATGAAGCAATCATGCACGGGACGGATAGGATGAAAACATCATGTATGTGTGTCAACTAGTTTAAGAAAGAAAGAGAAAAAGAAAAAGAAAATACCCTAACTGGATGAGCAGCCCTCCCTACTGATTCATTGCCAGTCCATCAGTTGTTGTGAGCTAGGCTGAATATATGGCTTAGTTGGTAGAATCCTTACATAGCAAGAAGGAAGCCCTGGATTCAATCTGCAGGACCACATAAACCTAGTTTAGTAGCTTATGGCTGTACCAGGAGCACCCAGGAGGTGGAAGTGCTATCTACATGGAGAATTGGTTAATAGAAGAATCCAAGGCCAGCCTAGTATAAATGAGACCCTGCCTTTAAAGGAGCACCAACCTAAAGTTCGGTTACTGTGAGATTTTTGTCCTTTCTTCTCCATAGAAGATGGCACACCCTATGTTTTCTAATTTATGTGCTGAAGAAGACAGTGATTTGAAAGTAAGATGTAATGTTCATTATAATGTCTTGCAAAGTCTTCTCACCATGGTCACTGCCCAGTGTTTATCTTAGAGGTGATTTATTGCTGCTGAAAGAAAAAGTGTCGCTATGGAGAGACAGTATATGGAAGGGGACAAATTACAGCTTGACATTGCTTACAGTTAGCTGCATTTGTTGACTATTTACTGTGTTCTTAGAGGAAGTACCAGATATTGGCAAACTAGTAGAATTATCCTGAAAAGTTGAGGATTTCCCAGACATTTATTTTTATCAAATCTGCTTAATTCTGTTATTTTTCTTGATTTCTAGTCATTTTATTGAGCCTTTTCCCAGATAGATAATAGTTTAGATAGTGAGAATTTTTGTGTGTTAGATGCTGTGGAGGAATTTTTCTTGTATATTCATTAGCCTACTTGTTTATTTGCTATGAGATCATTTAGTAGTTTTGAAAAGAGCATGGACTATGTCAGGGTATACGGGATAGAAATTTAGTTACATAAATCCTTTAATAAAATATTACAGTAGTGTACAGAAGCAACATTCACCAAGCAATACAGTTTGTAATCCTTTTCAACTTGAGGATGGAGCTCTAGAGCTTTTTTAGTGTATTCAGTATAAATATAAACAATAGAAAATTATTTTTTTGTTAAATAGTCATAAGGTTCAATTTTCATTGGCAATACTGAGAGTGTTAATTAGAATTTTTATTAGCATATATTCATTGTATAAAATGATAAGTTTCATTATGACATTTTCATACAAATAATCTAATCCACTTTGATTATATTCAACTCTCCTGTTACCCCGTCTTGTCCTTTATTCCTATTGGTCCCCAGGGAAAAGGCAATTTAATAGTAAAATTGTGATGGTGATAAACCTACATATACTGTAATAAATACAGTATCATTTTAATTCTGAAAGTTATGTAGTGGGGACAGTTTTTAGATAATGAAATATAACATCTCCTGCTATTACTGTAAACACAATTGTTTTCTGTGGTGATTTAGTATTCATCTCACAAATGCTCTATACAGTAGGTCCTCAAATACTCTATAACACAGTAGGTCCACTGTTCCTGGGGTTTAGTGTAGATGGGGTCATGACTGTGGCATCCCATCTGACATGCTGATGGCAAAAGAATGACACCTTCAAATTTCCTTGGAATGCCAGTGTTTGAGAAGTTCGCATGTTACTTACAGTTTGCAGTATTCTCAGTATGTCTCTATGAGGACATAGTTTCAATATTTAGCTTGAAAAATTATAATCGTTAATTATTTTATATTATCAGTAAATATTAAAATACAAGAAATGGCCATTGTATGTGAAAATTAGCTGCTATTATCCCATCCTCACCTACAGGTAGATGCCTTGTCTTCCCCTGGACTGGAGAGATGAAGCAGTCATTCTCTGAAGTAGTAGGGCTGTCGCCAAAGCTTGTACCTTTGTAAGCCTATACCCACTTCATTTGTAGTAAGGCTGTTGGTACTCCTAGGTTTTCTGACACTGACAACCATTTTTTTTGCTTTCTTGTTTAGCATTGATTACATGTAATGGGTTTAATCACAACTCTAGGTCTGAGAGATCATTGGTGTCTTTGACTAAAATTACTGTTATTTTAAAAAAAGATTCTTCATTAATATCCAAAGGATTCTTTGGGATTATAGAAGGAACGTTGTTACTTGATCAGACTCAAAATGAACATTGTGGTTAATTTGTTATCAAGTATATTTATAAGGACAAACGTCTACATATCCCTCCAAATCATTTGTGAGCCTTGTTTAACAGTATTCTAGTTTTACTTCCCTGAATGGTTTGTATATTCATGTTTTAAAATTACAAGTACTTTATAAAAATGTTTCCTTTATGTAGATTTAACATTCAGTTTTGATTATAAGATATTCTACCTTTCTCCCTTCCTACTTTTGAAACAAGGTAGAATATTTTGATGAATTTTAGAAAGCCTATGAGTGTGGCTTCAATTATTTCATACCTAGAAGACAAAACAGTACCGATGCTTTTTACACACAGTAGAAATCCTAAATATATAATATTTAAGTGTATAAAATCATCATGCTTTTCAAAACAGTTCCGATGCTTTTTACACACAGTAGAAATCTAAATATATAATATGTAAGTGTATAAAATCACAATGCTTTTCAAAACAGTACTAATGCTTTTTACACACAGTAGAAATCCTAAATATATAATATTTAAGTGTATAAAATCACCATGCTTTTCGGACATTGACCTATCAGTTCAAGTAGATATAATAGAAATTCAAGGGTTTTGAAAACTTTTAGTAGAGTTTCAGAATAAGTAATTTTGTCCAGAGGGATTGGCTGCTTCATGTCGTCATGTTTGCCTTTTATTGAGGAGTGTTCCCTGTTGGTCTCACTCAGGAAAGTTACTCACTCGGGAAAGTTACTCACTCATAGAGCTGTGCTATCTGATTCTGTGGTCAGATCCTTAGTGGGTTGACCAGTTTGACCATTTTTTTAGGTATTTTATCTTATTTCATTAAAATCAAACAAAGTGGTCCATCTACTTCTCTTAAAGCAGGTCTTTCCTCATTTCTTGGAATGAATTTCTAAGCTCTTTAAGGTTAAACCCATTTAATGAAATGCAAACACATTTTCAATTAGTAATTAGTGAGAGTAATAAAGGCAGAAAACCTTAATTTCAGCCTTCTGTAGTTTGGGAAGATGAGTGTTCTTAACATTGGTGATTGGTTCACATTCTTCATCCTCAATGTGCATTAGGCAGCTCTTCCTAAGGGTTTTAAGTCTATTGTGCTCCTGTAAGATAGCAAAGTTACAGTGATATGACAGTCAAACTTGCTTCAGTTTTCTCCAGTTGCTTTATAATTGTGCATGTTAACATCCAGTTGGCTGCAGTGTGGTGCATTTTGAAAAATTTATTATCTTACAGAGTAATTTTGAAACCAACTAAAAATGCTTAACTTTGTATTCTGTTCCTATTTGGGTGATTCTAAACATTGAGACAGTTCCAAATTTGACTTCCAAATAGAATGATGGTTTGTTTGTGTCTTGTTTTTCTAGACAGAGACTCATATCCTTGGCTGGCCTGGCAAGTAGCACTCTTACTACCAAGTACTAGGGTTACAGACTTATGCCACCCCATCCAATATTAGGTCATAGTTTCAGCTTCAAGTTAAAAACAAAAGCTTACCTCTTAACTTATGGCCAACTGTTAACTAGTCATAGAGAATTGTTTCAGTCTGTATGGTTTTTATAGAACATCTAATAAGCAATGTAATTTAATGTCAGCTAATGTGGTTTTGAATTACTGCTTTAGAAAGGTGCTTCAACCCACTTCATTAGCTTATAGAAAATATTGAAATGCTGTAATAATTACAAATTATAATATGTAATACATGCTTAAACCTTTTTTATATTAAGTACTCTTAACAAATTGAAACACTTTTAGCAACATTAAATCATTCATTGAGCATTTATGAACAGAAACTTACTGTTATTCATTTTTATTCTAAGTTATTTTTCCTTCCAATGCAACCAAATACAACTTTACAGGTGTTGTTTTCATTTCCCTTTCCCCTTATCTATTTTCCATCGTTAGAGGTTGAAAAGCTTCTAGGAAATGTAGGCAATCTGGCACGTTGAGTCTAGTTTGTTTTTTCTGTTCCCGAGGTACAGGTCTGAAAAGGGTCTTTTCAGCGGACTGCTTAGTGATCCAGTGTTTCAGGGTCTGCTGATATGTGAATGTCTTTTGTCATCTGCAATCATGTTAATCCCTGAGAGCCTGCTCTATTGGAACTGAACAGTGCTGCTTTGCTGCAGGTCAGCTTTCATGGACAATTAGTGTCGTAACAGGACTTTGGTCACAAGTTGTCTCAAGTGTTTACCATGAAGACGTCATCCTGTGGTTGAGCAGCAGTGCTCCGTTAGCTTCATCTCTCCAGAGCATCTCATGTTAGCCTTTTCCTTGAGACAAGTTGAGCAACTGCTCCCTGTTCTGTGGCTGGCGTCTTCCTTTGTGAGAAGCCTTGGCCCTGCAGATCTGCTGGGGGTATTCCCCTCTCCTCCTCTTGTTTGTGCTTGTCTCTTCTCGGGAACTGTCAAAGCCCCACACTGGGTTATTCTTCTGACAAGAATGAAAAGAACTATCTCTGCACTGCTTGGCTCTGTGTCAGTGTTGACAAGTTGTGTGTGTTTGATGCTCCAGGAGGCGGCTGGTTCCAGTAGTGTGCAGAAGAAACCAGCAAATCTCTGATGCCACTCTCTGCCTATTGCTGCTAGATTGCTCCTTTTACTGCGTGTGTCACCATGGGAATGAAGACCTCTAAATGCTCTCCCCCCACAACTATAAAATTATTTGGGCCTTGGAAAAAGTAGGCAAATGTGTTGCAGTTAACCTTCCAAGATTGTCAATTTATTTATATTTGTGATAACTTTGGTCATTCTAGCATGTTCCTGTCTTTAAAATCATTCTTCTCTTCTTTTCTCCCTCCTCCCTTCCTTCTTTCTTAACTTTTTTCTTTTTCACAGGGTGTCCTCCTGTAGTTTGTCTTCACGTTTGTGATCCTTCAGACTCAGCCTCTGGAGAGCTGGCCCTATAGGCCTGCACCACTATACCCTGCCATTGCACAATGTTAAGTTTAAAAACACTTTGAAAGTCCTTTCCATATAGAATGTTTTTAGTTCCAGGAAAAGCCCCAGGTCATAGCTTTATGTGTAATTTATTCAATTATCAGCCCATAGAGAAACCTCATGTCTTCATTTTAGCATATAAATGTGCTTTTGTACCTGTCGTTTTGTTTACAGTTAACATTTTGATTTAAATTCTTGTCTTTTTTTTCTGAAGTGGGTAAACTTACATAAGTAAATATATATGTATGTGTTTTTATATTTATTTACCCATATGATATCCCATCCAAGTGAATTTTATTTCATATTAGCAATTCTTTCATAGGTGTGTGTGGATGTGTGTGTGTGTGTGTGTGTGTGTGTGTGTGTGTGTATATATATATATACATATATATACATATATATGTATAAATACACATACTCAAACATATATTCCAGTATATAAAGACCCAAGATTATATTAATTCAACAATAATGTGAATTTAGTTGACTTAGGTATCCTTAGTTGACTTGTACAGGATTGACATTTTCTTTTACTGTTTCTTTGATGTTTGGTAATATCATGGACATTATCTCTATTATTTTTCCTTAAATGATAATTTTTAGTGTATCAAAAATCAGTTTTATTTTTATGAGAGCAATAAACTCCTTTTGTGTGTTATAAATTTATTACCTATTTTAGTTACCAAGTATTTAATATTGCAGAAACAAAGGCTGCCTCTAATTTTCATTGACATATTGTTAGGTGCAGTGGTTGAGTATAGGTAGGTACAGTAGTTGATATAAAATTAATATTTTCTTTAGCAACCAGCAGCTGAGAAGATATTTTCTTACAGTTCTTTTTAGAAATATTTAAAGCCACCATATGAAGCAAATACCACAGAGTTTTGCAAAAATAACCGTGTGTGTGTGTGTGTGTGTGTGTGTGTGTGTGTGTGTGTGCTTGTGCTGTAATAGCTTTGTGTTGGTATTTGTTTTAATATGTGTGTGTGTGTGTGTGTGTGTGTGTGTGTGCGTGTGCTTGTGCTATAATAGCTTTGTGTTGGTATTTGTTTTGTGTGTGTGTGTGTGTGTGTGTGTGTGTGTGTGTATGCTTGTGCTATAACAGCTTTGTGTTGGTATTTGTTTTGATGCCCTCTGTTTAAATCTAAGGCTTTATGTTGTTCATATGTGTAGAATATTTTCTAAAATCTATTATGTTTTGGTTTCACTGATACTAGTTAATAGCATCAAGATCAGGAAGTGGGCCCCATTTCATAGTAAGTATACTAGTTTAAAATGGATATTTTAAACTGTACTAAAGAAAGATAATTCATTTCAGTTATGAGAACAGTAAGCCATGATAAATGATTTTCCTTTACAAAACTCCTCATCTCCAAGACAGTATTAGTTTTTCCTTTAATTACCGGCTGCTGTAATGTTTCCTATCCATAACTGTCTGCAGAATAGACTATTTCTGAACAGAGGGTATGGCCTGTTTACTCAACCGTTGAGAAGAGGGCCCAAGTTCTACTAAGTCTGAACTGCAGCACAGGAGAGTGGCCTTCATTTAAATATTTAAATATTAATGTTTTAATTGTATAGGCAGAAAACTTCAATGTCGTTTTAAGGATAAGCAACTTTGCTAGGAAGTCTTTGTATGTTATCAACTTTAGAGTTTTGTCTTGAATCTTAACATCATTGGGAGGGACAGAGCCTTGCAGCCATATTGTGAAGTCTGAGTGTATCCATTTTTTTTTCTTTTCTCTTTTTTCTCCCACATTTAAAAAATAATAACAGAAAAGCTGTTGTCAGGAGTGACTCTCTCAAAATGGCTTAGTTGACATTAGCTGAAAATGAGCAGAACGACACTAACAACTAATTGATTACAGTAATTACGCAGGCTGTGGCTAGTTTGTATTGGCAAACTCTGTATACTCCTGGAATAAATGTGAACTTGCAGAATGCAAGGAAAAGGTCACTCTCATTTGCATGATAGGCGTCATTAGAGTATGCTAAGGACGAGACCTAGTGTTTTATGACTCCAGGTGATGAATCGCTACCATATTACTCTGTAGATGAAAGCATGTTTCAGTCACCTTAATTTACATGCTTTTTTAATTTCAAGAGAAATCTTATAGAGTGTAGCAATAAAAAGCTTACTTACTGTGTTTTGAATTGAATTTTGTGAACAGTTTTTGAAATGGTAGAAATCTTTTACGTAGAATTATTTTTCAGGGCACTTCTAATGATAGAATTAGAATAATTACAAAACATTTCTTACACTAGAACTTCTAATGTAATAACTTTTGCCATTTATAAAAGAAAATGGAATTTTAGAGATTGTGGGGATAAAATATAGGTTGACTCACTGGGGCTTTCTTTTTACATTTTAGCTTACAGTCTTACTGGGCTATCTCCAATGCATTGATTTTTCACTTTAAATTCTTGCAATTTCATCACGTCATTAATTTTCCCCTTCACATTTATGCTTAATTAGTACTATTTCTCTACTAAGTTTTCTTCAAACATCTAAAGTACAGACACAGCTGTTACTGGATGGTGAGCTTTGTTTAACACAAGACCCCTTGGTCAGGTGCTTTATGACTTATTTTGTGCAGAATTGTAGGGTTATGTCAAAACAAAACCATGAGCAGTTTTCTGCAGCTTACCGTAATTCATATTTTCAAGAAGTCACAAATTATGTTCTTGGAAGTGTTCTCACTTATTTTCTCTGATCATGATAGTGATAGCTCCTAGAAGCTGTCATTATTCTTCCATTTCCCTCTGGTGAAGCAGTAGGGTCCAGCTCTGGAAAGTGTCTTAGTACCCACTCCTAATTAGCAGTGAGTATAATTGTTGAAATGCAAAGCTGGCACTTTTAGGTATGTTACTATTAGAAAGTTTTGTCAAATTTTGAGAAGCCGTTCCTGCTAGTAAATCTCCACTGAAATTGAATAAGTGTATTTTTTTTCTTTCATCAAATGAGATTTCATAATGAAATTGTACAATGAGCTTGCACAAGCTTTTTAAAATATCATTGCTGCCACTGCATAGGTCTCTAATTTATTTATTCAGGAATAGTGGAGGCATTTTTGATTTATTTGTTTTTGGTGAAGTTTTGTTAAGGGAGATAATGAGCATAGCTGATGTTAATCATTTACTGAGCGACTCCAAAGAATGGAAATTCTGCATATCTTTAGCACTATTGGGGAAAATAAATTCACTCAATAGTAATGGTCTATCTGTGTAATTGTAAAAACATATTCTTACTCTGGAGAAATGCAATACACTCTTGTGTTTTGCTAAAAGCTAAGCTAATCAATACATAATTAGAACTTTGTATGTCCATGTGTGTTGCTTGCTCTGCAACGATCATGATTATTTTTATCCATAAGTATCAAAGTTACTTGGTTGGTTGTCAGCACCATGTATCACCACATTACTCACGTTTTCCTTTATGTACATGAGGTGTGCACAATTGTTTGCGTATGTACATATTTCACTAATATTTAGATACATCATAAAGTATATATTCTAAAGGAGTCAGATAATATTAATGTAATGTTATCTTGTTATAATGTGATTTTCTGACTCCTGGGTAGATTTTCATAGATTCCCTAAAGATAATTATAGGTATTTATAATTTTAATTATTCATCATAGAGAAATTTTTGCTATATTTTATGAGCATTCAAAGGTGTAAAATCATAGAAGTATTTACTTTAAAATCTCTGAATTTGTTTTATAGAATTCTGAATGATTTTTTTGGATTAGGTGAAAAGTCAGTTGAACTTAGGAAGTTACTGGTTATAAAAGTAGAATTTAATTAAGGGTTACAAACTAGATTCTGTACATTTATGAGCTCATCATCTCAGTGCTTCCTATTTTATGGTTCAGTGGAAGGAGAGCTTCCAGGTGCTTCCTTGAGCATAGCACTCATCTTGTCTGGATGCTAGCAGTTCTGAGCCCAGTTTTCAATGTGTCTAAGAAGCTTTAATTTTGTGTAAGGAAATTTGGAAGGATACATGAGCTCTTACAAAATAAATAAAATTTCAGAAGTTTTAAACATAAAATACATGTCCTTCAGAATAATTGGTATTTTGAGTTATGTATTTATTTACAGGGAATAAAACACCTCAAATATTTAAATAGAAGTTTTACATTAGTAACTTATTTGAATTGTATGATGACATCATTCTTTGTAAATTCAGTATATTGTAATTCATTCATTGTATTCTTAAAAAAAAAAAATTCATTTGTGTATGTGGGTTCCCGTGTGCATTCGTGAGGCATAGTCCACATTTGAAGAAGGCAACACGTGGGAATCAGTTCTTTCACCTTGTAGGTTCCTGAACTCAAACTCAGGTCATCAGACTTGATATGTACCTTTACCCACTGATCCATCTCTCCAGCCTTCTTTGTATTCTTTTAGATTTATTGCAATCTTATCATAATCATATATGATGTTGATTTATATGTCTTTAATATGATATTTTGTTCTGGTCTTAACTTCTTATTAGAAAAATTTTTCATGGGTGTCAATGAGATGAATAGAAAGACAACCTCATCATTGTTAACCAGGAAGATTTTTCATATCTCGGAGTTAGAAGCTTCTTGTTGTGCAGGTATTTTTTTTCCTTGCCATAGCAATATATTTTTCCAATTGCCTTCCAAATGCCATGGTACAAATCTGATTATTATTGTGAGTATAGTATTTAAATGTGTAAATGCACATGGGTGTATGCCAGAGACTGATCTCAGCACCCCCTCTCCTCCCAGGTTTTGGAGTAAGCACCTTTACCCATGGACCCATGTCCCTCTGTCTCCCATGTCAGGCTTAAAAAAGAATGTTTTTGACAAAGGTTTTTAAAGCTGAGCTTTTCAGTTGGGTGGGATGGCAGGGTACAACATGGAAGAAAAGCAATCTCACTGAACTTAACTCTAGAAAATCATTCTGGTGCAGAAGTCAAAATTATTAAGAGACTTATAAAGAAGTTTAATGTTTTAGTATTTTAGGATAAAAAAAATGTATGTCATGTGCACAATTAAACTGAATGAGTTAGAAGAGGTACTTTTATGATATTCTGAGCATTTGAATTAAAGGAAATTCTGTACATAAATTCTGACCAGGGCCAGAGTTGACTGTCTAATATATTCAATTTAGACATCTGTTTAAAATGTACTAAATATCCTTCTAAAGTTGTTTTACTAATTTTCCAAGACTCTCAAACTTTCTTACATGGAGAGTTGGCCCTCCCCTCTGTTTCGTTTCTGTGTCTGGGTTCAGCCTACCTTGGATTGAAAATAATGGGAATAAATGACATTCGTACTGAGTACATACAGACTTGTTTCTTTGACATCATGAACCGAATACAGAAAAAACCTGTATTAGATGATACCGATAATTTAGAGACGACTTAAAGTCAAAGGGATGATACTCATTGTTATAGGAAATAGGATTACAGATGAACAAGAAACTTGAGCATCCAGAGGTTTTATAGTCTGAAGGGGTCCTAGAAATATTTCTCCCAGAAAACCCAGGGATTTACTGTACCTGGTGTCTTAAAACAACAGAAGTTATTCTTGATGCATTTTTGATTAATAGAAATTGGAAACCAGTAGTAGGGTCAGAACTAAGGTGTCAGTGGGACTGTTTCCATCTGGAGTCTCCAGGGCAGAATCTATTTCTGTCGCTTCCATTGTCTAGTGCCCTTGACATCATAACTCCAGTTCCTGCTGTCTTCTTTCAGTCCCTCTTTATATCTGTGTCAGTTCTTGCTCTGACTTTTTTTGTGAGAAGACTAGCAAGTGTGTTTAGATTAAGGTCCACCCAGATAAGCCAGTTATACCATCTTTCTGTAAATACTTAGGTCTAATAATATAGCAAAGACCCCTCACCCATGAAATGAGTAAGTTTGGCATATTCTTGGGATTAGAGATTGCTATTTCAGGCTATCCTCAGTTTTCCCATTTTTGTGTATGCCTCCTGTTAGAATCTGTCTACCACATATACATCCCTTCAGTTCAAAGAACTAGGAAGATAAGAGACACTTTCTTTTACTTTTGCATGGAATAGCGTGATTGAAATAATAGAAAATATCATTGGCATCTCAGTTCAATGACAGGTTTGGAGTTAAGGGGCAAGAAGTAGAGTTCTTAAAGAAAAGAGCTTTAGACCATCCACAGGTTTAGGGTTTAGATTGATTCAAGAATCTTTTGTATTGATCTCCTGGTCCCTGATGCTTCTCTGTTGTAAGGTGACTAGTCATGTAAGTGAGGTATAGGGAATCCTGTACTAACCCCCATATTTTAAGCAAATGATCTCTCCTAGATTCTCCTAACTTGTGCAAATAGGATTATAGCTAAGTCTCTGACATTAATCAGTACCAGTTACCAGTGCCATTCACCTTGCAGAAAACACGGCTAAGATCCATTCTTGTGTCCCTTTATGTGGTCGGCTGGCAGCTCCCACTGTCACAGGATGCTTGAAATCATCATGGCTCACGTGATGCTCTAGAGGAGCAATGTTACAAGAATTGTTGATGGAAGGCAGTGGATAATGTGTGAAATCAGACACCAGCTGATTGAATATCAGTGTAATATATGTAAATGTTTTCTCTCTAGCCATGTTGGATACTGTTGGATAGTTTAACACATATATGTAGTTATCGATGTCTATAATTACATGTTAGTGTCTGCATCTGTAGATACTTACATATTTGCTAGATAGTAAATGTGTAGACAGCTACACATACAGGAATAGAAATACATAATTTATATAGCATGCACTTACTTTCTTGGACTGGAATATGCTGAAGGACAGCTATAACTTGAATATTAATATAATGTATGTGAATAGGATTAATTAAAGGATGTTAGCCCATGTTAAGTGTAGAATCAGAGTACTAATTTCTGCACTTACAGGGCAATGTAATGTAGTCATAGAATTTGTGTCTTACACTGTACATGTCTGTTTTTCTGTATATAATTTGCTTTTTGTGGTAGAGTGCTTACCTAGCATGCATTTGGTCCTGCCTTTGATCTCCAGCAGTAAACATATTTACACATATATTCTGTATGTGCATACACATATGTATGTTTGTACACCTTATATATGGCTATTTAACTTTTTCTGTGTCTTATGAATATATTTTAAGTTGCTGTAGATGTCCTTGGTTTCAGTTATATAATAAAATCTTTATACAATATAGGGACCCCTGGTATGGAAGGAGCCTGTCCTTTATTGGTGACAGAGGATAGTTAGTGTTTATGAGGCTGAAAACCTCAGTTTGGCATCATCTAGAATCTGTTGCTCTCCATTTGTTTGCTCTGTTTCTGAGTCAAGGTCTCACTCTGTAGCTCATGCTGTCCTGGACCTTGTGATCCTCTTGCCTCACTTCTGGAATGCTGATTACAGGGCTACTTCACTAGACCTGGCTTTGGCCTTCTTGTTAGAGAAATTACTCAGTTGGCTTTTGTAATCACCTAATAGGATTGGAAGAAAAAACCTAGAATGGGGTAAAATTTACTAAACAAAGCTAAGTATCTTTTGCCTACAAGTCCTTTATCAAATGGCAAGGATAAGACAGTCAAAGAAATCTTGATGGGTTCTTGATTGGGAGATTAAATTGTAAGAGTGTGCTTTATGTATTAATAGTTTTAGCTTTTCACATGTATGTTAACCAAAGTTTACTTTTTTTTTTTTTTTGAATTTTATATTCTCTATAGTTCTAACAGAGGTGGAAATTGATTTACTTAAGAAATGTTTTTATTCTCCAGAGATGTTTTTAATGAGGAAATTTCCTCCTTCTTCCAGCCCCCTATTTTTTTTTCTTCCTGTCATGTGGATAGAATCCATGTCCTCCTGTTTGCCAAGTCAGCACTTTACCCCTGAGCCATATCTCAGCTCTGATAAAGGACATATTGCATAAGGGAATCCTAACTTTGTTTCCTTAATGCAGTACCTAAGAAGACTTCCTCTTGTGTAAAAAGCCAGTGCCATCTAGAAGTCAAGTCTAACAAAATCTGAAGTCTTTGTCCCTTCCTACAATTTCAGTAAAAATGGAGATAAGTGTCTTAGGGAGACAGAGACTTGAATTTTCTGGATCTACCTACTTGTCTTTTTTAAAATAACACCTGCAATTTTATTTGGCTCAAAATAATATTTTCAGATTTTTTAACTGTTACTGTGAGATTCTTTTCGTAAAAATTTAGTGTTGCAAACAACAGCATCAAAAGATACTTTTTGTTCTGCATGCTAGATTATATTAGTTTAGTATCAATGAGATGGTAGCACATTTTTAGAAATTTCTTGGTTGTTGCTTCTTTTTAGGTCATAACTACCATACTTCACATTGTTCATCTGTTTAATTTTTTTCCTATTAAATTACGCCAGAAGCAGGAAGTATCATTCTTGTTCAGGCGTCTTTTTTATTACCTATTTATAGTTCATAATTACTGTTGCTTGCATATGAAAAAATGGAACTATCTAGTAAATGATAGGTCTTTAGTATACATCTAGTTATTTGGCTTTGTGAACAGTTAGGATACCTTGTAAAAATAGTTTTTCAGTATGTGAAAAAATTGTCAGTAAGGGAGATTCAAGAGTAAATTGTAGCTAGAGTTTTCCTGCCTGGCCCACAGTCAGGGCAAATCTCTTTCACCTGCCAGTCCCACAGCCTCTCAGACCCGACCAAGCAAACACAGAGACTTATGTTGCTTTCAAACTGTATGGCCGTGGCAGGCTTCTTGCTAACTGTTCTTATGTCTTAAATTAATCCATTTCCTTTAATCTATACCTTGCCACATGGCTCGTGGCTTACCGGCATCTTCACAAGCTGCTTCTCATCGTGGTGGCTGGCAGTGTCTCTCTGACTCAGCCTTCCACTTCCCAGCTTTATTCTCCTCCTTGCCCCGCCTATACTTCCTGCCTAGCCAACGGCCAATCAGTGTTTTATTGATTAATTAGCAACACATTTGCCATACATCCAACAGCACTTCCCCCCTTTTTTTTTTTTCAAAAAGGAAGGTTTTAACCTTAACAAAGTAAAATTACATATAATTTGGGGATTTGGGCGTAGCTTCTCTTACTACTTCCTGCTGGAAGGGGGCGCTGTATCTTATGGGGAAACAAAGAAAATTTTAGAATTATGGAATAGTTCATGAGGCTGTATCGTCTGAGCCAGATGCCTTCAAACCATTCTGGATGTTGGATCATCTGGGCCATGGTGTCATTGGAGACCTTCAGGGGGTCTTGGCTGGTCAAACCTGATGTATCTTAATCTTGAACAAATCCATAGCCTCTGGCTTTCTGTGGGAACAAAAGCAGAAACTCTTTTCCAAAGTAACATATCCTTACATCTAAATTTTGAAGTCAAGATATCTTTAAAATATATATATATATATTGGTTTAACTCAACAGCTTTTACAATCAAATGTTTTTCTGCAGTTAGAAATCCCAAAGACAACACAATCCAGATTCTCTGTGTAATAGTCATCTTCACATGGCTTATTTTTTATATTAGTAAATGGAAGGTTGGCTCCAGAGACGTTAGGCAAGAGAACCTGATCATGGAATTCTGTGAGCAGGATGGATTGGACTAGTTGAGGGTGACTTCAGGTGTGAAGTTTGGCTATCTGTACCATCCTTGATAAACTTGGAGAAGAAACAAGTTACAGGGCCCTTTGGAGACATGCAGTGCAGCATCTGATTTCATTGGATGGAGCTTAAAAATCACTATTAAAAAGATACATTAACAATATTTTAATTTTCTGTCTGACATTTATCTAGAAAGAATATAAATATTGTTTGGATAGGCCTTATTCATTCTAAGGTAGGTTAGTGTGTGTGTGTGTGTGTGTGTGTGTGTGTGTGTGTGTGTGTACACAATATATCTCAGGTTTTGTTTAAACTTTTGGTTATTTGTAAGATAATTTGATAATTCTAAATGTCATAATTCATAAAGTAGATTCCCTGAGTTAAATTACTAAATAAGATAAGAACTAGCAAAGGCTTAAATTTGAAGTGTATAATATTCCCTTTTAGGATTAGTAGCTGAAATCCTAATGAGTTGTCATTGTTCTAAGATCTGTGAAGTTCCTTAATTGGTATCCTTACATGTATTTTTAATAGAAATAACCTCTTGCAATTTAAAATGTTGTGAAAGAAATTTTATTATATTACTTGAACTTTATTTGGTACATTTTGTTTTCTTAGATGTTTGTATATCATGTCTATTATCTCTATGAAATAGGTATTTTATGAGTTATTATATACTTCCTGTTATAAGATACAGTTTTTCCTATTTTAACATTTTCGAAATTGTGATATGTTTTAGAGTTAATTGCTACTTACTTTTTTATACATTTGTTAAGCTGTTATTAAATCTACTTCTTATCTCAAAATTGATAGTCTCTCAGAATCAAGTAAGAATTATATATTAAATTACTGTAATGTGCTAAGGACGACATCTATTGTTGTTGTGGGATTTTGATTAGTTGGCTGAAATTTTGGCTCTTATTTCTCATTGCAGGATTTCACTTTAATGTCTTGCATGAAACCCTCTTGAGTTTTGTGACTTTTGGCAGTATATCATCTCTGAAAATTTGTTAATAGTATCCTCCAAGTGCTCCTCTTTTTCTGTTTTCTGCTCAGTGAACGGTGCCCTACTTGTTATATTTTTGCTTTCCTCCGTAGGCCAGGAGCATTGCTCTTGTGGAGAGGCACATGGTGCCTGCTCATTTGAAAAGGGACTGCAGGATGGGCATGTGAGCTCTGACTTCACCTACGTTACAGGCGGCTTTTCCTTGTCAGAGCCAGGGTTTTCTGTTGACTTGGATAGAACTGTATTTCCAAACTCAATATAATGAGGTTTTTTTTTTTTCTTTTTTAATAGCAAAGATAGATTTGCTTCTCATGTAGTGTAAGCATGTTGGTGATCTTGATAATAATTTACTTACCTTTATGTACTAGTTTCCATATTTATTAGTTTACATATATTTAAGATATTCATGGTATATCTGGTAATTACAGAAAAACCTAAGTAACAATTCAAGATAATGCTACTGGCTTGAGTTGGTATTGTGTTACCCGAAATATTGTGCACCCTAATAAACTTATCTGGGGTCAGAGACAGAACAGCCACTAGATACAAAGGCTAAAAAATGGTGGCACTCACACCTTTAATCCTAGCATTCCAGAGGCAGAAATCTGTCTGGATCTCTGTGAGTTCAAGGCCACATTGGAAACAGCCAGGCTTGGTGACACACGCCTTTAATCCCAGAAAGCAAGCCTTTAATCCCAGGGAGTGGTGGTAGAAATCAGAAAGGTATATAAGGAGTGAGGACCAGAAACTAGCAGCATTTGGCCTGGTTAAGCATTTGGCTGGTTAAGCTTTCAGGCTTCTAGCAGCAGTTCAGCTGAGACCCATTCTGGATGAGGACTCAGAGGCCTCCAGTATGAGGAAACAAGACCAGCTGAGGATCCAGGGAGGTGAGGTAGCTGTGGCTTGTTCTGTCTCTCTGACCATCCAGCATTTCACCCCAATAACTGGCCCCAGGTTTGATTTTATTAATAAGACTCTCTAAGATTCATGCTACACTAGCTAGTTATGATCACAGCAGACTTTCAGTTTCTAATGGATATAATTCATTTGTTTTCTTTGCATTTGTAGTTAGTATGATGTCCAAAGGTTATTTTTTTTTCCAAATTACCCTAGCATGTTCTTTTTCCTTCATTACTTGTAAAGTCACGGATGGCTATTTCTATGAATTTGTGTGATGGTATATTTCTTCCTAATTTGTGAATATGTATTGACATAAGTCTGTTTTGTTACTCTTTTCATTGACTGGAAATTTTTTATTTTGTTATAGCTGTGTGCAAATTAATAATGGAGTTAATTTTTTTTATTTTGAAGGAATTCCAGTTTTTCTTTATATCTAGTACTTATAAAAATTGAAGCCAGGCTGTTGCACACACCTTAATCCTACTTTTCAGGAGGCAGAGGCAGGAGAATCTCTGTGAGTTTGAGGCCAGCCTGGTCTATATAGTGTGTTCCAGAACAGCCTTGAAACACAGAAAAACCTTGTCTTGAAAAACAAACAAACAAACAAACAAAAAACAATATTTAAATGTCTTGAGTGCCCAGTGATATAGTAGCTAAGGTTACAGAGTAGTTACAGTACAGTAAGCAATTAGTTTTGGAGTATTCGACATGAGGGCCATACACCTACAAATACTATCAAGTAATTGCAATATTAGTAGTATGTTAAGGTTATGGTATTGAAAATTTAAATACTGACTTTCTTTGAAAATGTGTTCAAATTATATAAAAATGTACAAGATTTTTTTTTTTGTAGAAGTACATCTAATTTTGGAATTTGGACTCAAGTAGAATTTTGAACAAATTAATAGTAGGTAAAATTGCCCTTACAGCAAATTTCATGAACAAAACTGAATAATTTCTGAATAGTGTTACCATTTCATTTATTCATGTTCCCTAAAAAATGTTTTCTCTTATTTTGGAATACTAGATTTAATTTAGATACATAAAATAGTATACCTACATTGGACATAAATATAGAAATGAAACTGACTGTCCTGGGAAATGATTAGGAATAATGGGGTGTGGGAGAAAGGGGAGGAGTAGTGGTGATGGTCAGCGTGTATGATACATGTGTATGAACATGTCTTTAGGAAGCCTATCATCTGTATAATGAGTGTATGCCAATACCAACAGTCAGACAAGCAACTCAAGATCATGCAAAAATGGGATTATTGTAGTGTTCTATAATTAGATGCCATTTTTGAAATGGTCAAAGAAGAATTGAAAGCCCATTATTTAAGGACCAGGCTTCCATGGAGAAGCGATGAAGTGGAGTGAGGCAGACAGTGGTTAGTGGGTGCTTGCTGTTCCCTGGGATGTGTGGTCTGTGGGATGGGAGGGGAGAGAGATGGATGCTCACTTCAGACTCTCCTGGATACATGCCCTCACTTCTGCTGATCCGTATTATATACAGACAGTGTTTGCGAAAGGCAGTCCTAGTGGGTTACCTTGTAGAGAATGTTTCCTGCTCAGTGCATGAGGAAAAATGCTTCTAGTGTATATGAATAACTATTTTTCTGTCTTTCTGGGTATTTAAATTTTATTTATGTGGGATTATTTAAATGATTTTATGGGGAGTATGCTAGTGCCATTGAAGTTTGTCTAGTATATACAAAATGGGATGAAAATTACTAAGTTTTTCATAGCTCAATAAATCTCACTGTATTGGGGATAATCTGATATGATAAGGACTTAGAAAAACAAAATTTTCTTCATCGTTTCTGTTGTATTCTTTTTTAAAAAGTAAGTTTTTAACTGAAATAGAATTCCATCACTTTACATCCTCCTTTTCCTTTCGTCAGCCCCTCCTAGGTTCTCATCTCCCAAACTCTCCATCCTCCCTCTCAATTTGATAGCTTCTGTTCTGTTATTACATACATACATACATACATACATACATACATACATGTATACATACATACACGTCCATATACACCAATATATAAAATACAGTCTGCTGGTTCCTTTTTTTCTGTTTGTGTGTATATAATTTCATGGTTGATAACTCTGCACTGGAAACCAATCAGGCTCATCTTTGGCAGATGCAAATTGTTTCTTTCTATGGTCATTAGTTGCCTGTATTTCTTTTTGTAGAGGTAGGAGCTTCCACATCGTTCCCTTTTCTACTCTAACGTGTCCTTTGGTAGCATCATTTTTCGGGTCTTTTTTATGCAGCCGTTTCTAGCAGAGACTGTTGGACAGTGGGTTTCCTTGTTCTGGCTCTCGCAGTCTTTCTGCCCCTCTTGGTTATGTTGCCTGAGCCATGGAAGCAGGAGCTCTGATGTAGATGTGTTTACTGCTTTTTCCAGGATCATTTGATCTTTGTGTTTTCTTCACTTTTCTGTTTCTATAAAGAGATGGATAGCCAGGCGGTGGTGGCGCACGCCTTTAATCCCAGCACTGGGAGGCAGAGCCAGGCGGATCTCTGTGAGTTCGAGGCCAGCCTGGTCTACAGAGCGAGATCCAGGAAAGGCGCAAAGCTACACAGAGAAACCGTGTCTCGAAAAACCAAAAAAAAAAAAAAAAAAAAAGAGAGAGATGGTAGCTGTACTTATTTATCTGTGGTTGTAAGGATAAGATTTAGAAGATAGTAGGAATTATGCTGGTCTAACAAACTGGCCATAGTAGATTCTTTTCTAAGGTCCATGATCCCATTACCCCCGAGAAGGTGGCTAGGTTTCCAGTACAAGGCATAATTTCCCTCCTCTTAAGTGAGGCTTAAGTCTAGTTAATTAGTTTTCACTGGTATATGAGTGCCATTATTTCACCTTTATGCATGCCTTGCCATGCCAGTCATTTTTGTGGTTGCAGATGTTGCAGCTGGGTTGGACTGTTTAATTGTTTCCCTCCCTTGACACTTTGCACAGTATTTTCTGTTCTACAGAGGCTAGACTTAAGGAAAGACACTTTCAGCTTAGATTTAGTTCAAGCAATCTGAGTCCTATGTCTTAAGTGTTCAGTGTTTTCAGCAATAGGGGCCCACCTTCAAGTTCTGAGAGACAACCTTGGGCTACATTGATAGTCTATACTTTTTTTTGAAGTCACTTGGACAACCCTCACCAACTATTGGAAAGGATGCTTCTTATGCCTAGTACCAAGGATTATGTTAGTAGTCCTTTTATTAAATAATAAGTTATTAATGTTTCTGTCAGAGTGTTTTGCCTTCATGTATGTCTGTGCATGCCATGCATACAGTGCTTGCCAGAAGTAAGTGTTGGTTCCCTTGGGACTGGTTCTGCAGATGTTTGTTTGTTAGCTGCTATATAGGTGCTAGGGATCAAACTGGGTACTCTGGAAGAACAGCTAGTGCTCTTAACCACTGGAGAACCATTGCTCCAACCCCCTAGTCTATGGTTCTTCGGGGGACCATTGTTAGCCAAAGTGGCTTAACTTCCTTGAAGTGATCTACATAGACTTACATGTAGTATGTATTCTTTTAGGTAATGTAAAATAATATGATTTTTTGAGGCTTTATCAAGCAACCTTGGTGTTATTTTCCCTCATCCTTCCTTCTCCATCGTTTTGACTTCCCTTCCTCCTGCCTAGTTGGGTTTCCCTTGCCATTTTCCCTTTTCCTACCTCATATCTCCTCTACTTGCCCACTTAAGCCACTGCTCCATTCTAATAACCTAATGGACCTTGAACATTGCTGAGCAAGTATCTGTGGAGTAGGATACCGAGTCCTTGGGGCAATTGCTAAAGGAGTGGTAGAGCTGAGTCATAAGAGTCAGAAACATTTTTAGGTTTAGGTTTTATGAGGATTCTCCGTACAGATTTCTAGAGAGGCTGCACCAGTTTACATTCCCACTAATAATGAATGACAAGTCCTCTTTTTCCAAATCTTTGGCAGCTTTTCACCCCAGTCAGAATGGCCATGATCAACAAAACAGCTATTGTATTTTTCCAAATAGTAATAAGGCAGAATTGCTGCTTTTCACCTGCTTGTTTGGTGTGAGTATGGTACTTTCAAATGCTGCAGGTGGTAAGCATTGATGAGCAGTACCTGTTATGTGTATAACAGACGGAAGTTCAGTTTTGTGCCATTAAGGAAAACAAAATGTCTTTATTCGTTATTTGCATTGTCTGCTGTGACATTGACTCTGTGTCTGCTCAGGACTCTGCCAGTAGAACTCTATTTCTTAGCTAGCTCTGTATGCACAGCACAGTTTTCCGCCACATCAGTGTATACATCACTCCTATGAAAGAGATTTTATTTTCTTCCTCACATCTGTTTCTAGGTCTTTCATTTATATGATTAGGAAATTATTTCCTTCCGTTTCCTTTGTTGATGCAAAAGAGAGAAATAATTAGCAATTAATGGTTTGTCTATTTATGACATAAGCTAGTTCCCTGATTTCACTAAATGAACCTTCTTGCCTTTAGTCATCTTCTGAAAGGAACCACATCAGATTCAAAATGCAAGTGCATTTATTTAGATTTAGACTGTTTGCTGGAGAAAAGCAAGATTTGTAAACCATGACAGTTGTCCTCATGATGATATGATGTGGTTAGTAAGGAGTTAAATGTTACTAATTCAACCAAGGACTGCTTTCCCTTTTCTTAAAAACAAGGTTCTACAAATGATAAGTTTGAAGTGTTCTTACATTGCTGAAGAAAAATATGTAAGTTCAGCAGAATTTCAGAAAAAGCCGATTCGGCCTTATATGCATACACTGCCTGTGTCTGGGATGGTCTCTGTAGCTTATCAGTTTATCCTGATGCAAAGGAGGAACACACGAAGGGGTCCAGGGTCTTTCATAGGATCTTTAGCTTATCACTATCTACAAAGCACCTGGTTGAATCAAAATCTGTAGGGTGTGTGTGTGTGTGTGTGTGTGTGTGTGTGTGTGATGTGCATATGTGTGTGTGAATTAGTTTCTATCATTTGGTAAATTAGAAACTTTCTTAAATTTTATAATTGTTTTTAATTTGTTTTATTCATCTCTGTTCAAGAATACTTAGTTTTGCAACATATAAATTAATATGGTGAGTGTTGACTTTTTTTTTTTTCTTATTTTTTTGCTCCTTGGCAGTGTTTAGTTAGAACAAACCCTGAGTTTAGTTTTATTTGACTTAAGTTCAGCATTCCCAGTAGCATTAATAAAATTCATATTACTGTATTTATTTAGGAAAAATATTTGGAATATCAACAATGAATAGATATGTCAGAGTAAGACCAAGAAAATTATATCATATATATTCTTTAGTGAGAAGGCAATAAAATAAATCAAATCATATATTTTAAGACAGTAGTTGTGATGCATATCTGTAATCCCCAGTTTGTGCAGGATTGAGGCAGGACAGTCACAAGAGCAAGGGCAATTTGGGCCACATAGTTAATAGCCTGAGCTACAAGAGTAATATCAACTGTTGTCATCTAAACCGAGGACTGGGAGTGCAGCTCAGTAGCTGAGCCCTTGTCCAGCATATATACATATTCCTAGATTTGATCTTCAGTATGACCCCAAGTAAATAAAACAGACAACAACATTTTGTATTTATGTATATACTTACATATATATTTTGGGTAGCAGTTTCAAATTAAGGAAAGAAAATTTTTACAGCTTATTAACATTCGGAATTTGTCAAAATTCACCAGCAAGAATACCATACAGTGTCTCTTTAGAAGATTAGAATTAGAAGATTAAAGTACCACTTTAAACTGCTGAGATTTTAAAATCTCATTTTTTCCTACTCTGCAGCTAGTAGTCAAATTGCTGATAAATTTCAGTGTGTGTTTGACTAGCAAAGATTACAGCAAACTTGTGAAGGGCTTTTCTTTTGTAGACTGTTGGTGAACAACCTGTCCATTGTCAAAATTATATAATACAGGGTTAATTTGAAGTCATGTGACATTGTGGCTCATTTTTATTAAAAGCAACTTCCAAATTTTTAACTGAAACTAGTGTATTAATATAAATATGTCGTTGATTGTGGTTTATGTGTTTTGACTTCAAAAGCTAAAGGAAAAATTTTCTATGAATTTCAGTCTATAGAAAATGAAAAAAATCTTAATTTTATGGGGCAATCATAAACAGTACATTAGGTTTTCTCTAATAACATGTACCATTAAAAAACTTCATTATGGTGTATTCTATGATCTTTATATCACAATGAGAAAGGAAAAAGATTATTAAGTATGAGATTTCCTGGCATTTTTACCTGTTGTGGCCTCTGTCGTGTCAGAAGTACAGTACATTGACTTCTGGAGTAGCTGCCAGACAGGAGCAGCCTGTGTCAGTGTGTGACCACCTCCTGTAACTGCAAGCACTCCCTGAAGCCAGTCTGTGTGGCAGAGTCCTAGATGAGGTCTTCATGGGTGCTGACCATAAAAAGTTCATCAAAGTAATGAGGCGAGGAGAGCGCTTGGTGCTCATGGGCAGAGCTCAGCACCAAGGAGTGTGAACTGGCTCCAGCTGTGACAATAAAACAGCAGGTGGCTGCTGTCATTAGGGTGGCAGATGAGGCAGGGGACTCACATTCAGCCCACAAAACTCTCATTTGTTAGCCATCGCCACTGTACCATGCAAAATAGCTTCCATCTCAGTCAATTTTACTTTGCAAAATATTATACATAGCCCTAGAAGATTAGAGCTCTGAGCACACAGGTCTCCTTCCCTCCCACTGCCTCCCTCCACTCTATTCTCTGTGTTTCCTCTCTTCTGTCCGTTTACTCACCCCACCCTCCCTTCTTTCCTTCACCATTTGTGCCCCAAACTCCTGTTGGTCAACTCATTGGACGCTCAGTAAAGGTCTTACAGTTAGAGAGGAAAGTTGGTGTCATTTTTCTCATCAGGCAGTAATTGTTACTTGGTATTTCAGGCTGTATACTCTGTTGAGACCCTTTCTTTGGATCCACTTTTTCTTGTCCTCCTCTGTAAAGAACTTAGAATCATAGTAAAAGAAAGAGAAGAAAAATAGTAGAGTTGTCAGAGGGTTTTTATTTATTTATTTTTTTTAAACAAGTTGATTGATTGAGGAGCTAGCTTACAGATTCCAGAATTTAGTGGTGCTTTCTGAGTTTCAGTTTAAAAGTGAAAAGCATGGCATTGTTTTAACAATAGATGGTTGTATGACATTTTAGTATACTTTATGATTGAAAGCATGACTGTAGGCCAAGATTTAATAGGAAAACTTGGACTAATAGACACCGTTAATTTTAATATAGTAGGGAGGGGAAATTAAAGAAGTCTGATAGTAACTGGATAAAGAAAGCATCTAATTTTAATGAAAATTGGATTGTGTGATATTCCATTGCCTTTCTTGTCCACTCTTTAAAGGAACACAGACCTAAATTAATTGAGCACAGTGTTGTGAAAACAATCCATTCTATGCGAGCTGATAGAAAAAAACCATTGCAGATAACATTTAGCCTTCAGCAGATAGGTTAATTATTTTTGCAGACTGTCCATCACTGTGTCTATAGCTATTATCTAGAATATATTTAAATATTAATAAATTATTTAATATAAATAATATTTAAGTATATTATATAAATGTTGGCTTATACTGGCTTGCACACATTAATTCTTATTCTGTATATTACTCATTTAAACAGTGAATGCTTTTGGTTTTCTGGTGTCTCCAGATTGGTTCATTGGATTTGGTTTCTGTTACATGGTTGCTTATGATATATCTCTATTATTTCTTTTGAGTATTTTCTTATTTGTGCATCAGAAGCTCTTCCAGCCTTGGTATCAGCTTTCATTGACCAGGAATGCTAGATCCTTCTAATGGAGTACTATATGTATAAATCTTGCTCTTCCTGTGGGGTGAATTCATTACCTTAGAGTTTTCTTTCAGTGAATTCTATTTCTCACAGAATTGTTTACAACACATTTTCCATCTTATTTCCTTAAAAGGAAAAATTATATCTTATTCAAAATCTTACCACTGTTTTCTGTGTCCTTCACAAACTGTGAGCAACCTTCCAGCTTTATTCCTTGTCCCATCTGTGCTTCATCATGGTATGCATGCAGTGTTCTTAAACCAATTACCTTTTCTCACAGTGTCTTTCTGCTGGGAATGTGTGCCTTTTTTTGGAGAACCCTAGTTGTCATTGAACCTCACTTTTTCTTCAAGAGTAGCCTTAATTCTTATTACCTATTTTATAATTGTCAGTTAAAAAAGAAAACTTCTTGTTTTTTGTTTTTGGCTTGGTATGTGAAATCTGAAATGAATGCCTAAATGAGTGATAAGGTAGGTTCTTTCTCAGTTGAGCGTAAGTGATATGCTCTTCAAATGATCTCTTTAAAAATAATCTGCTTTCCTTTTCTATAGATTTGTTTCTCCTGGATATTTGATGCCAGTAAGATCCTATAGCATATGGTGTTTGGATCTTTTCACAATTCATACATATTATATGTGGCATGCGTGGCTACTTCTTATGTCTTGCTAGTTCCACACTGTAAGGATGTAGCACAGTTTATCCATTCAGCATTTTGCGGATATCTGGGCTCTTACTGCTTTCAGGCATCATAGCTTACACTACTGTAAACTGTGTGTTAGTGTTGTATGGGCACAAGGTTTTTGAAGCCCGTGGATCTGTATCTGAAAGTGGGATTGCTGGTTCGTGTGATAATAGTGTTTAGCTTTGCTGTAGCCACTAATGGCTTTCCACAATGGCTGTGCCATTTTTTTTGTCCTCTCTAGTAGTATACCCTACTTAACATGGTCTTTTAAAATGTATAGGCAATCTAGTGAGTTTGAATGAGGTGTCCCTTTTGGAGGTTTGGGGTGGATTTCCCTGAAGATGAATGGATTTAATTTACTCATTGTCTGTTTTGTATCTTCTACAGAAAATTATGTTTCAGGTACTTTGCTGACTTTTAATTTGAGTTGTATTTTTATTGTTTAGTTTTTGTTTCTATATAAACCTTTATGTATGATGTGTTGTGGTGATATATTGTGTACCCTAATAAAGCTTGCCTGAGGTTCGGAGGACAGAGCCAGCCACTAAATTAGACATAGAGGCCAGACAGTGGTGGCACACCCCCTTAACCCTACCACTCAGGATCTCTGTGAGTTCAAGGCCACACTGGAAACAGAGCCAGGCAGTGGTGGCACACACCTTTAATCTTAGCACTGGGAAGCACACATACCTTTAATCCCAGGAAGTGATTTCTGGGCAGAGAAATGTTTATAAGGCGTGAGGAAACAGGAACTTTCTTTAGGCTGAGGATTTTGTAGAGGTAAGAGCTAGTGGCTGGCTGTTCTGCTTCTCTGATCTTTCAGCTTTCACCCTGATATCTAGCTCTGGGTTTTTTTTTAAAAGATCATCTAAGATTTGAACAACAACATGTATTTATTTTTAATATATATTTACT
This sequence comes from Peromyscus eremicus, assembly GCF_949786415.1. NCBI lineage: Eukaryota > Metazoa > Chordata > Mammalia > Rodentia > Cricetidae > Peromyscus > Peromyscus eremicus. Next base: position 71,821,766 of record NC_081435.1, on the reverse strand, counting down.
ATATATATATTCATTTCTAAGTATTTAAATGTTCAGGTTTTATGTTTCTTAATTATTTTTCCCCTTCAGTTGACTGTTTTGGTCTTTTGGTTTGTCTAACTTGTGGAGTGCCAGTATTTATAGTATTTTTCAAAATTCTTATTTTTGTAAATTTAGTATTAGTGTATTTAGTATTTTTAGTATTTTTTTATTCACAAGTTTTAGTCTTCTTGTTCTTCCTGCCCCCACCTCCATAATAATCATTGTGAATTTGTACATTCTTAATTTTTTTCTCATAACCAACTTAGAGGTTTTTTTTTTACGTGTTTCTTTTTTTTTTCTATTTTGGTAAATTTTTATTTCAGTATTCTGGCTTTTACTTTTTTCTTGATCTTTTGTGTTTTGTTTCTTTTTCTAGTTATTTAAGATGGTAAAAGTTATGTTTTTCTTTTTAAATATAGATGCTTACAAATAAGAATTTTTCTCCAACTTCCAATCCCTTTTTTGGTGGAGGTGATCTTAGCCAGGTCATGCCATGCTATGCAAGCCTTCTGTCCTCTTCCTTACCTGGGCCACATAAGTTTTAATGCTTTCATTTTTTATATTTTCATTTATGTTTTTATTTTCTTTTTTGATCCACTGCTTATTTATGAGAATATTCTTTAATTGGTATATTCTAGTTAATTTCTTTTTAAAGATGTGTGTGTGTGTGTGTGTGTGTGTGTGTGTGTGTGTGTGTGTGTTTGTGTGTGTGTGTGTGAGGGGCCAGAAGAGGGCATTGGGTCCCCTGGAATGGGAGTTATAGGCAGTTGTTGTAAGCCTCCTGCCTTGGGTGCTGGGAACCAAGCTCCCATCCTATCCTATTAAAAAATGAATCATGCATTGTCAACTGTTGAGCCAGCTCTCCAGAACTTTATTTTACAAATTGTTGAGTTTAACATAGAGTGCTTCTGTGATTGCAATCTTGAGCACTCTGTGGGCTTGTTTCATTGTGGCAGTCTTGGGGGTCTGTGCTGTGTATTGGATATTGTTTCGAATGTGCGGGATGTTTTGTTCAAAGTGGGGAGGGGAGAGTTTAAGCTTCTTAAAGTTTATTGTTTGAATTTCTGCTTCTCAATTCAGTTCTGTCAGTTTTTGCTTTTCTTGTTAGGTGTACAAATACGTTTTTATTGTTTTCCATTCTTTTTCCACCTTTTCATCATTAAAATTACCTTTCACTTTTTTCAGTAACCGTCTTTGTCTTAGTAATCTGTTTTGTATAGTACTAGTGTATCTCTACGTTGTATACTAGCATATCCATATTGTTTACTAGCATATCCATGATGTGTATACTATTGTATCCATGTTGTGTATACTAGTGTATCCATGATGTGTATACTAGTGTATCCATGATGTGTATACTATTGTATCCATGTTGTGTATAGTAGTGTATCCATGATGTGTATGCTAGTGTATCCATGTTGTGTATACTAATGTATCCATGTTGTGTACACTTAAGTATCTATGTTGTATACTAGCATATCCATGTGTATACTAGCGTATCTATGCTGTGTACTAACATATCCATGTTGTATACAGAGATAGGAGCTGATGAAGAGGCCATGGTGTAGTGCTGCTTACTAGCTTGCTCCACATGACTTGTTCATCCTGCTTTCTGACAGCATCCAGGTCCACCAGCTTAGAGGTAGCACTGCCATAGTGAGCGAGGTCCTACCACATTAACCATCAAAACAGTGCCCCATAGGCTTGCCCCCATGCCGTATCTGGTGAGCTCATTTTCGCAGTTGAGAACCTAGGTCCTCATGCTTATAAGGCAGGTATTTCATACTGAGTGAGTCATCTCTCCAGCCCCTGCAGTATCTTTATTTTAAAGTACGTTCTCATATCTCTGCATTTGGTTTGTAGTGTTTAAGCCTGTTCTTCACACTTGACTATTAACATGTTGGACTCATGTTGTTCACACTTGCCTTTTGGTGGCCATTCTTCCTTGTGCCTCCTTTGTTTCTCCGTTTCACTATATACTATTTTATTTTGTAAGTTATGCTGGCATTTTCTTATTTATCGATTTAATTCTATTTGTAGTTCCATATATATATATATATATATATATAAAATGTATGAGTATGTAATATATATTTATATATAATTTATATATGCATGTAAATTTTATGTATTTAAATTTTCTTAATTTTTACCCAGGGGATGACAGTAAACATTATAACTTACGTTATTACAGTTTGTTGAATACCAAATTAATTTCAACTGTGCAAAGCTTTGCTCCTGTGTAGGTTCATTCTCCCTCTATTTTATTACTGTGATTCAATTTTTTATACATTTTATGTTCCATTGTAATTGTTACTCTAAGTTGGTATCTTTCAACCCAGCAAGAAATAAAAGAGGTAGAAATAAAAGATAATTTTGTATTTTCTCATCATTTATCCAGGTAATCTCCATTAATAGTGTCTTTCTTTTCTTCATTTGTAAGTAAATTTCTGCCTGTTTCCTTTCAATATTAACCTGGAGGATTATCTTTACTATTTCTTGTAGGGCTGATTGGCTGACTATGAATTTTTTGACTTTTGTTTATGTGACTCTGCCTTCACATCTCTTTGTGTTTGCATCTGTATTTTTGGGTTTATACAGAAATCTTGGTTCATTTCTATGTGTGTGTGTAGTAGTACTTTGAGTATGATTTCTTTTTGTTTTGAATAGTTTTGAGGCTAAGTCACCTGCTAATGTTTTTTTGTTTAGCTTTTCGAAACAGGGTTTTTCCGTGTAGTTTTGGTGCCTGTCCTGGATCTTGCTCTGTAGACCAGACCAGGCTGGCCTCAAACTCACAGAGATCCATCCTCCTGGCTCTGCCTCCCAAGTGCTGGGATTAAAGGCATACACCTCAGCCTCCTGGCTGTCACCTGTTCATTTTGATGAACATGCCTACTAATCTAATTAAACGATAGTTTTCCTGTTGCTGTTTTCATAGGTCCTTTCCTGTGTTTGACATTGGTAGTTTAATTATGTTGACTGTCATTCTGGATCCTGTTGAATGTTTAAGTTTCTTGGATGTTGCAAATGTTGTTTTACATGAATGTTACATTTTTCCTACTAGCCCCGTATGTTTTCTCATCCTACCCTTCAGAACTATCGTCTTATGGTTGGTAATGTTCCTTTTTCTGTGGTTCACACCCCACCCCAACTTCTTCTTTTGGTCCTTTTTCATCTTTTCAGTCTAGAGTGAAAACCTTTATGTTTACTGATTGTCTTTTTCTCTTTCCTTCTTTCTTTCTTCTTCCTTCCCTCCCTCCCTTTTTTTTGTGATTTTTCATTTCTTCTCCTGATCTTGGTAAGTTTCTTATTTAGTTTTTCTGCTTTTCAGTTACAATGACTTCATATTTGGTTCTCTGACATATCTCTTTGCTGATAGTCTCCATTTGTTGTTTATTGTTCTAATAGTTCCCCTGTTATTCTTTTCTTTGAACATGAAATAGTTAAGGAGGTTATTTTCTTGTAGCAGTTCCTTGAGTAGGGTTCTACAGGGATAGCTTGCACACAGATGTTTTCAACAGTTTAGTTTTCACTAATGTTCAAGTCATATTCTAACCAGACATGTTTGATAGTTCCTCTTCCCACGTACTTGACAGGACATTGGGTTGTTCTTCTTTTTACTTTCTCCTGTTTGTATTAACTATTCCAAAGAATCCCATTTTTGGATTTCATTAATTTTTTGAATGCTTTTGGCCATGTTCTTGTGGCCTTATATGTCTTGTTTTCCTCAGTGCTGAAGGTTTCTGGAGGTCCTCTGTTCATCTTAGAATACAGCTTCCCATTTCTTATTGAATCTAAGGTTTCTGTATATATTTTAGATGTAACTTATTGCATACATGATTTCCAAGATTTTCTTCCAGTTTGTGATTTTGTCTTCAGAAGATAAGAATTTTGACATTTTGGTATGAGTTCCATAAATTCAGCTCTTAGTGAATTTTGCTTTTCTGTAATGTCCAGTGTCAGTCCTACCCTACACTTTGTGTTTTATCTATTTTCTGTCTGTCTCCATCTTTCCCTTCCGCCCTCCATCTTTTTCTTTCTGTCTTTCTACATGTATTTTCATGTGAACACATGAGGGTGATGCTTCTTTGTGTAGTGAATGTGCATGTGTAGGAGTGAGTGTTTGCCCACCTGTGCATTTGCAGACATCAGAGGGAGATGTCAGGGTTCCTGCTCTGTCATGCTTTGCCTGTGCCCTTGAAGCATAGTCTCTCACTGGGTCTAGAGCATGGCTGCCACCTTGCAGCCCCAGTGATCCTTCTGTGTCTGTCTGTTGGGATGCTGTTGTTCCATACACATATCACCATTCTTGGCTTCTGTGAATGTGGGTTTGGGGATCTGAACTCGGGTCTTCATGTTGACTTCACTTTGCTTCCCTGCTAACCCATCCCTGCAACCCCGTTTGTGGCTAATTTCTGTACTTCTCAGGTAGAAGGTGAAAGTTACTGTATCTTGTGGTTCTTCCTTTGTTTCTGTAAATTTATTGCCATTCTTTTTTTTTTTTTAAAGAGATTTTTACATACCAAAAAATATGGAACGTTTCACGAATTTGCGTGTCATCCTTGCGCAGGGGCCATACTAGTCTTCTCTGTATTGTTCCAATTTTAGTATGTGTGCTGCCGAAGCGAGCACACTCTATTGCCATTCTCCTCTTAGGTTTTCTCTAACTAACAGTTTTACCTCTGCTTTTTGGACTTTCTCTTTTTCGTTTCTTATATGCTGTTTGCAACTGGTTGAATTTCTGACTTCTTGGTGTTTATTGTTCACGTTTGGAAATTTTTTTGCTCTTCATTTCTTCAAAATATTTCCACTGCATCTTCTGTCTTTGGACCTTCCAGTTTATACTCCTTGAATTTGAGACAGCTTAGCATTTTACTGAGTAAACTTTTAGAGGAAATTCTCCATGAAGGGTTTTTTTGGGTGGTGGTGGTGGTAGTGGTTAAGTACCAGTTCGTGCGTGGAGCTGAGAGGCCTGCTGGTCCCATTAGGCTGAGTGTTTCCCAGATTTGAGTAGACTGCATAGCAGCTAGGGTTTTTGTCATTCCACATTGCCATCCACTATGCAGGATCTTATTTCAGCCTCTACACAAAATATTAGGGAAGAAATCTGCAAACATATTACATATAAAAGTGGAAATCTGGTTTTTGTTGTTGTTGGATTCATTGATTAGTGTTTTATTCCTTGACATAAACACCCTTCTATGTTTTAGTACCTGCAGATTTAATCAATAAGGACAAGACCAGAATTACATGCTCCAGTACGAAGAGAGCCTTAATTTATTAATAGCAATTGTTTATTGAGAGTTACTTCATTTCTTGAAATACTTCATACTTAGGCATTTTTCATAGGTTGTTAACACTTTATAGCTATGTTTTCTTCTTACCATTTCTCTATTTATTCCAAGATGCTTCGCTTTCTTTTTCTTTTTGTGATTTCGTCTCTTTATGTAGGCCAGGATGGCTTCAAACTTCTACTTCTACCATAGCCTCCTTCATAGATAGTGTTATAGACATATGCCACCAGGCCTAGCTTAGCTACCTTAAAATTAAGGTTACAGAAGTGCCTATCTGTTACACTTGTGGATTTATACCTAATAACCCTTGTTAAATATTTATTATCTTATTTGAGAGATATACTGTTCTCCCTGTAAAATTATAAATTTCTTCTCTGTTTATTTTTATGTCATTGCATAGGTTGGTGTATAAGGTTTCCATATGTTGGAAAACTGACATTAAGATTTACAGACAAATATGCACACTCTTGAATATCCTCTCTGTCTGGGTTCTGGGGTCTGTTTAACCCTCCCTATCATCTTTGTAGGGTTGCTATTCTAGAGTTCTACTAATACTTCATATTTAATCTTCAGCATAAATCCAGGGAACAGAGCTAATGATGCCCTTCTGTAGTTGTGGGTGAGGGAGGATGTAGCTCAGCCTCCCACGATTCTAGGCCTTGATCTGAGTGCTTTCCTATTGCCTGCCCTCCCATTAGGAGAACCTCAGCATGATTCCCTCATGGCATATCTATGGGTGATTTCTCATATAGAAAACACCTGGACATATATTGAACCACTGTGCCATTTTAATGATTGCGTTCTCAAGTCATATTTGTAGTCTCTGAGTTCCGCCCCAATACCACTTCTGTCACAGAGTTTATAGAGTTACTTAATATATACATGCCACAGGTATTTTTCATAAGTAAAATATAGTGTCTGATTTAAGTGAATTGGTATACATAAAACAGCCAATATTATTTCATCTCCCTCTCTTTAAATAAGAATATAAACAAAACGTACAACAGCACCAATATGGATTACTTTAGATCTAATTTAGGATGCAGTTAATATTTGGAAGTCTAAAATACATTGCTAGGGGTGAGGTACAGTAGTATTTACAGTCGTGAGAATGATAGTAATTACATTTTCATGAGAGGTCTCATTAACTTGAAGCAGAATTAATTGTTAAATAACAATTACTTTTTGAATATTTCTTCCTCTTTTGTTTGGGTAGTATAGGACACTGTATCTATTGGACATATTTGTATTACAATATCTTATATTCTTGGAGGAATGTTTTGACTATTGCAAGTAACATTTTGTATCTATAAACGCACATAACACTCTGTACAGAGAGTACTTAATTTTTTGAGAAGGGTGAGGTATGTTTTTGTTTCTTTTTGTTACTTCATGAGATTTTAAGTAAATAAAACAAAGTTTATATTCATAGACTAGCACAGTTATCCAGAAAAAAGTAATAATTACCTTTTCAACATATACAATAATTCTGTACTAAGTAAAACTATGTGATAGTTTTTGTGATAATTTTTCTAAGGCATGGTCTCAAAGGTCCCAAGCCAGCCCTGTTCTCACTATGAGATGCCTTTCAATATCTGACCTCCTCCCTCCCACATGCTGGGATTGCTGGCATATACCAATGTACTTGGTTTATGAGATGCTCTATTTTAAAGCCATAACTTTATGCATTCTAGGCAAGTAAGTATTTTTCCAAATGAGCTACATCCCCTACCTTCTATAACATTGTTAGAGTCTATTTCACATGTGTTGGGCAGAGGAGTAGATGTGATAATATAACCAGAAGGATGGTAGAACCCCATGAAGTGTGTTAGAAGATATTTAGAAACGATGAAAGACACAGTTGTTTTAACCTAAAAATTATTTCATAAAAGAGTTGAAAATATCCCTTTTAACTTTGGAATGTGAACTAAACAAATCCCAAGTGGTTGTATATTTTTTCTTTATTTACAAGATAAAATGTTGATAGAGTCATAATGTCTTGGAACTTTAAGTTATTTTTTCCTATTTTGCTCATTTATCATTCTTGTCAGCAGATCAAAATGTGATGGGCAGATTATTTCATGAAGCTATGCTTAAACAACAAAATGGGAATGTGCTTACATACATATTGAGGGTGATACAGGTTGTCTTACTTTGCTTTTTACTGCTATGATGAACTTGGGGATGAAAGAGCTTATTTCTTCAGAGCTTCAGTTCATCAGAAGTGGAAGTCTGCCCAGGAACTCAGTCCTGAGGCAGGGACTGAAGCAAAGACCATGAAAGAGTACTGTTTACTGGCTGACTTGCCGTAGATTACTCAGCTTATCCTTTTATACAACCTAGACCACCTGCTTGGGGAGGAATCACTCACAGTGGGCTGGACCCTTCCATATCAATCATTAATCAAGGAAATATCCCACAGACTTGCATGCTGGCCAGTGTGGTGGAGACATTTTCTTAGTTGAGGCTCCCTCTTCCCTGATGACTCCAGCTAATGTTACGTCAAGTTGACAAGAACTAACCAGCACAGAGAATGTATTTCCATTTATACAGATATATTTTTCTTTCTAAATATTATATACTTTCCTAACCCCTACAATAAAAAACTGTGTTCTTTTTATCTGTTGCTAGATTTTCATTCATTAGTTTGTTCCTTTTGAAAAAGAGTTAGTACATTTTAATGACCTTGTTTGTGGACTTGTCATTAAGCACCCTTTCTTCTTAGTTTGTAGTGGGTTGTGCACTTTCAGTGGTAGGGTTGCAGTTGTAAATAGAGCTCTGTAGGAAGGTCACTAGGCAGGAATCCTACTTTTGCATTTTCAACTTGTTTGCTGTATTTTCTCCAAAAAGTCAGTGACTTATCTTCTTCCATCCTCAATTCCTTCTTTTATCTGCATGAACTGGTAATGCCTACATTGTGTTGTGATGGAGTTTTAAGAATCCATTAAGAAAACAAAATGACCTATAAACTATAAACACAACATATTATGTTTGTTAATATTAGATTTTTTTTTTTGTTGTTAGTTTTTCAAGACAGGGTCTCTCTATGTAGCTTTGTGCCTTTCCTGGAACTCATTAGGTAGCCCAGGCTGGCCTCGAACTCACAAAGATCCACCTGGCTCTGCCTCCCGAGTGCTGGGATTAAAGGCGTGCGCCACCACTGCCCGGCCTGTTTGTTAATATTAAACAAGAAAAATTTACTTATTTTAGAAAAAAATAGAGACTAGGAGAAAATCTACTAGAGTGAATTTAGTTTATGTTTGTTTCAGGCAATACATATTTTTGCATGTGTACATTGGAATACAAAATACTCAAGAACGTCACATAAAGAAATGATACTTTCTGATACTTTTGTGCCTTTCAAATGTTATATATTATTGACAGTTTTTCTTGTACTTGGAATTAATACAAAATATTCTATGATCATGCTGAATGTCTAAGCTAATCTCACTACCTAGTAGGTATGTAGCTTTTCTTTAGTCATTTCAGACTCCCTTTGGAGGACATGTTCGAAGGTAGAAGAACTGGTTTCAAGTGCCTGATGGAGGATTGCCATCTGCTGAGCAGAACTGGGACTTTGCCCAGAGAGCATTAGAAAGGGTCATGGACTGAGATGTGGAGTAAACAGGCATATGTGCTGTTGGTATGCAGAAAGACTTGCCCGAAAGAGAAACTGGAGGTCATGAACTTTAGGTGTAATAGTTTCAAATAGTTCAGTGAAAGAAGACTTGTGACTGAATATTAGACATGTTCTTTATTATTATTATTATTACTTATGTATACAGTTCTGCCTGCATCTTTGCTGCATGCCAGAAGAGGGCACCAGATCTCAATATTGATGGCTGTGAGCTACCATGTGGTTGCTGGGAACTGGTCTCAGGACCTCTGGAAGAGGTGGTGCTCTTAACCTCTGAGCCATCTCTCCAGCCCTCAGACATGCTCTTATATATCATCACTTCATATGTGAAAAACAGCCTTGGAAAGCATGGGTGGAGATTCATGTTTTAGACTGTCCAGTAAAGAGACTCTGCTTGACGTTCAGGAAGTGAACTTTTTATGTGAAGATAGAAACATGCACATAAATAAAATCTCACCCAAGGCGGATAGGATAAACACAAGAAAGTCCAATGGTGAGCATTAGAAGTACTCAGAAATGGTTTAGAACTAGTTGTGACCACTAAGTCATTAGCTAGTAGTCAGTACTGGCTGGAAAGATGGCTCAGGGTTAAGAGCAGTGGCTGCACATGTAAAGGAAACAAGTTTGGTTCCCAGCCCACCTGGTGGCTGACAGCGGTCTCTAACTCCAGTACTGAATGCATGTGGTATACATACATAGATGTAGGCAAAGCATTCATACACATAAACATGAAGTAAAATTGAGATTTTTCTTTTGGTACAGAAAGTAGTAGTAAATAGTACCTTCACACTTAGCTGAAGCTTTTTGTGTTGTAGATGAAACAGGAACTATCTACAGGAACATGTTTGCACACTTTTTCGTTCTGTAGATGAAGCAGGATGTAGCTGCAGAATTGTGTTTGCACACCTTTTTAGACCTTGGGCACCAACCTTTCCCCTTACTGTCTTCAGCTTCTCATGGATCCAGCTCCATCATCACCTTCAGGAAACTACTAGGACTTTCTTCTGATCTCCCTTTCAGTGTCTTGTGGTTTTAGCCATGCTCTTTTAACCTCTCCTTTTACCCTGCCCTTGTGATCACAGTACAGATTTACAGCTGTCGGTAGAACGTGCAATCTTATTTCTCTATGCCACATAATCAAGCATATCCACTGGTGTCTGAATAAAGGATGTGAGTACTACCAGGAGCTATTATTCTGGTGATGATGTGGTCATTAGTAGAAATGAATACTGACCACCACCACAACAACAACAACAATTCTGTAATTTGTCTATCTTAAGCAAGTACACTATTACAAATTGAAATTATAAAAATAGTACAAAATACTGTTCACTTAAGGATATTTTCAGAATACTTATAGCTGTTTAATAAAAAAGATATATTCTACAAAATAGAAAAAAATCATGCATTTTAAAGTGATATGTACCTCCAAAGTCAAATAACATCATGTTAAATATATTTCTTAATATTTTGAGTTAATACGAGAAATGGATAATGATGAATATCTTTAAGAACCATTCATTATTTGATGTTTTGTTCATATTTTTATTTTTAGCCATAGGGGTTTATGTTGGGAATAAATTGGCCTGTTTCATGTAGCTAGAGTTTTCCTGCCTGGCCCACAGTCAGGACAAATCTCTCTCACCCGCCAGTCCCACAGCCTCAGACCCAACCAAGTAAACACAGAGACTTATATTGGTTATAAACTGTGTGGCCGTGGCAGGCTTCTTGCTAACTGTTCTTACAGCCTAAATTAATCCATTTCCATTAATCTATACCTTGCCACATGGCTTGTGGCTTACCGGCATCTTCACAAGCTGTTTTTCATCTTGGCGGCTGGCAGTGTCTCTCTGACTCAGCCTTCCACTTCCCAGCTTTATTCTCCTCCTTGTCCCGCCTACACTTCCTGCCTAGCCAATGGCCAATCAGTGTTTTATTTATTGACTAATTAGCAACACATTTGAAATACAGACCATCCCACAGCACTTCCCCCCCCTTTTTTTTTTTCAAAAAGGAAGGTTTTAACCTTAACAAAGTAAAATTACATATAATTTGGGAATTTGGGCGTAGCTTCTCTTACTACTTCCTGCTGGAGGGGGGCGCTGTATCTTATGGGGAAACAAAGAAAATTTTAGAATTATGGAATAGTCCATGAGGCTGTATCGTCTGAGCCAGATGCCTTCAAACCATTCTGGATGTTGGATCATCTGGGCCATGGTGTCATCGGAGACCTTTCAGGGGGTCTTGGCTGGTCAAATCTGATGTATCTTAATCTTGAACAAATCCATAGCCTCTGGCTTTCTGTGGAAACAAAAGCAGAGTCTCCTTTCCAAAGCAACATATCCTTATATCCAAATTTTGAGGTCAAGGTATCTTTAAAATATACATACTGGTTTAACTCAGCTTCCTTTACAATCAAATATCACTCTGCAGTTAGGAATCCCAAAGACAACACAATCCAGATTCTCTGTGTAATATTCATCTTCACATGGCTTATTTTTTATATTACCTTTACTGTCTCTTTAAAGACTTTATTTTTTAAAACTATGTATTTGTTTCTATAACTGTATATATCACCTTTTTTCTCTCATTCAAGCCTACATATATTTTACACACATTTTAAACTGTTACATCTGAATCTGTCTTATTGTGAACCTATTGCTTTAAACTGCAGCAGCTGTGGCTGCTGGCTCTGCCCACGTCAGCTTCCCAACATGGCAGCAGTATGCTTACCGGCAGCTCTGGGAGCCATCGTGGGTCCATACCTTTATCTAAGCATCTTGCAGCCCAGAAACCTCTCCTTTTGCTCTGCACCAGCAAAGGCTAAATCCACCATGCAGCTCAAAGTGCCACTTGCAAAGGCCTCGTTCCCACCATAAGGCAGGTCAAGCGCGCATGCCAGGAACCCACCAGTAGCTCAAACCAGCAGCTGCCGCTCATTTAAGAGAGACAATTAGGAACTGTTTTTAGCTCCGTTTTAGAATCTTTTTCCTCAGTTTTTAGGTGGAAACTCTTGCCTCCACATTGGACGCCATGTTATATATCGTGAATATATTTAATGATGGAAATTAAGTTGCTCAGTTTGCCCTAATTTTGTACACACAATTTGTTGCTTTTTGTTGAGCAGTGCTGTTGGTCAGGGGAAATCTCTCAGATTCTAAATTGTCATGAGAATTGTTAGTGTATCCTTAGCTCTGTTCTTACATAGTGGTTATCGCTGGTTCTGGGTTATATTCCTATTTTCTCTATAAACACAGTTTCACAGCTTGGTCTTTTTGTGCATTTGTGTTCCTTCCCATCTAGACTGGAAATGTGTATTCCATGTAGAGGGTCATAATTGTTCTTGTATTCTTTCTTCTTTTCCATCACTTCTCTTTGAATATAGAATCACCATGTGTTAATTTGTTCCTTGTTTTTCCTGTAGCAGATGATACTCTTGTAATTGTTATTCAGTGGTCATTATGTCAGAGGTATTGTACTACGTAACTTTTTTTTTTCAATCTCATTTATATAAGATAAGTATAATTATCTGCACACTCTAAATTAAGAAGCAGAATATTTTAGTATGATTATAAAACTTGTTCAGGCCCACCTGTGTGGTAATAGTAGAGTAAGAGTCTTAGCTATTACCACAGAGCTTTTAATTATAGTTCTCTAACACCCTGAACTGTATAAATCAAGTCCTGTAGGTTTCCTAATTTCATATTTCATGGGGCTTTGCCCCAGCATTGCTGAAGTATGAAAATTTTGTCTTTTCAAATTTTCTTGTTAATTTTTAATCTCCAAATCAATAGTATAAGAGACTGAGGCTATAGGGCTCGTTACATCCCCAGAGCAGTGCCATTTAAGAACACCCACAGGAACCTCATTTACCTTCTTTTTCATGCAAAGGCACAGGAAAGGTCCACCTGTAAGGAACAGTTCAAGCCTTCTTTGATTCTGAGCTTCCCAGCTTCCCACACACCATGAACAGCACACTTACGGGATTGTACATTTTCTAAATAATGCTTTGTAAGTCTGTTCATTTTGCACACTTGCTGTGTGTGCTATGTCAGTGATAGTGAATGGTGCAGGGAGTTTATAGGAAATGCTTATCTTCTCTGCCTGGACTTCAGTGTTCAACAGCAAGTACAGGACATTGAGTGAGGCTGAAGTTTTACTCTTCACACACATGCTGTGTGACAGCATTCGTTCCTCCCTGCTGTTTCATAGTTTTGAGATGCTTTATTTTTGTTCCTCTGGCCTTTACGGGCCCATAGTATGAGCAGAATTGGGTTTGTGAATTGTTCTTTAGGTAAGTGATTTTCACATTGGGGTGTTGCCTGAGGTGGCTTATTGGTGAAAATCCTAGGCGCTGTCATGTGTGAACTACACTTTTATTTCAGCTTTTGTGCATATCACTTATGGTCAAGAGGAATGTAGGCATTTTGGAGTTAAAATTCTTTTTTCTAACCACCTGTCTTCGTAGTTGAACCCAAATCTACTGGATTTTGTTGAGAACCATGCTAATGCCAGGGTTTAGATCTAGTACTTCTACCCTGCCTCTCATGATGCCAGCACTTAGAGGAGTTTTTCCTTTATCACAGCCCTCCTAGGAAATCCTTCTTTTGCTTAAGGTCATTAGGAAGTAGAGAATGCACATAGCATCCTCAGCTTTACACTGTACGAAATGGCAGAACCAGGTTTAGCCTTCTGTCTTTGTCCTGGCCTTCATCAAGCTGCCATGTTGCCCCTAGACTTGTAGTTTTTACTTAAAGGGCCAACATATCCTCCGGTTAATATAATAGAAGCAATTCACAATAACCAGAAATAGGTCCAAAAGTTTTTATTGTTGTAAACACTCATTAGCCTTTCCCAGCTCGTCTCCCAGCCTGTTGTCTTTTTGGTGAACATTTTATTTAGTAGAGATTAAAAAGTCAATAATTTGGTTGTTTGATCACACAGTTTTTACTGAGTGAAACTTGTCTTCTCTCCAGCTGTTGGGGAACTGTGGGGATACCTGGATGGGTGAGTGCTGATGTCTCACTGGACATCCAACGGGAAGAGTGATGTGAGCATCAGGGTGCTGCTTTTAATGTATGTCAGATACGGTCTTTAAATTTATAAGGTCAGTTGCTTCATAATGTGTCTTTTTGTTAAGTGTGGCTTGCAGTAACTTCTACCCTAGAAATGTCCATATCCTTTGGAAGGCCTTGCTCTCATTTGAACTTGGAATCTATGCAAAAGTGAGGCTAGTTATTACGTATATAGAAGAAATTTCTGAAGAGTTGAAAATGATAATCCCACAAAGATAGAAGAATAGAAGTGACGGCAGGCAGCCCTCAGGAGGACATGCTGTTGCATTCTGTCTGTCTGCAGCAGAGAATAAGAGGCTCCAGGCTCCGGGTTTAGAGCTGTCTTTTGGTGCCTGCATTTCAGCACCCTGCCTAACAGGCGGGTGCAAGTTACAGAGGTAAGCAAATTACAACTGCATTTTATTTGCTTCTCATGTCTTTCTGTGCTTATGAGGCTGTATTTACTTTGATAAATGGAAAGGAGAATGTTATACTGTTTGAACCTAATGGACCAATAGAAGAGTTGTTTTCGTGATCTACAGTATAGGAGAACTATTTTGAAGGGAATGTTAAAAGAAGATTTATTTTTTGAAAACTTAAAATAAGATTATATTTTGAAAACTGGAGTGTAAATGTTAGCACTCTATTGTACTCTTGACATCCAAGTCCAGTTGAAGTGATGTGATTTCATGCATTTACAGTGATTTGTGTTAATTCCAAAGATATGAGGAGAAAGACCACCAACCCAAATTATCAAGGCCAAATTAATTAAAGAAAGCAATGAATTAAAGCAAGCTTTTTTATTTGTGTACATGGACTATGTCCCCCTAAGGTGAGGTTCAAGGTGTTAGCAGTGGGTTTGAGGAAGACAGGTTTTTATAACTCAGGAGTAGGTAGAACGTTTTCAAATAGGGAATTTGGCAGAGAAAATAGGTGAGATTGCAAGAGCAGAACACAAGCATAAGAAGTTAATTATCATGACCTCCTGAAACTAAGACATGATTGCAAAGTTGTTGTGACAACAGGTAGTCATAACAAGGTAGTCATAACAACCTTTTGAAGCAAAGGTAGCATTGCACGATGGTCATTACAACTTTTTTAAACAAAGGTTTGGTTGCAGTTTCTTGGAACAGGCAATACAGAGCCATTTGCAGTTAAGTTTACAGGTGGAGCATAGCTCCGTGAGAAACAGAGATTAATCATAAACAGAATGAGTCTAGTTTGCCTTTACTATAAGATAGCTTTCAAGTCTAAGATGGAGGCGGGCTGGGTCATCACTTGCAAATAAGTTGGCTAATTATATTTTAAAAATAATTGAAAAATTATTTTTAACGTGTGTGTGTGTGTGTGTGTGTGTGTGTGTGTGTGTGTGTGTGTGTTGGTGCATGCTTGCCACAGCCTGCTTATGAAAGTCAGAGGACAATTTATGGGAACTGGTTCTCTTTCCTACCACATAGGTTCTGGGGATTCAACACAGGTAATCAAGCTTGGCAACAATCTCTGTTATTCCTTGAGCTATCTTGCTAGTCCCCAACCCCAAAATTTTAAAAGATAATTTTATTTACTTTTTTTCAGATGGTCAGGGTCTTATCGGGTGGACAGCCTAGACAAGGAACTTTGTACCATTATGGAGTTCATGAACAGTAGAGGCAGTCTTCTATCTGACATGTCTCTCTAGATCTTGTGGGCTGCCTTAGTGCACATGACTCAAATTGATCTCTCTCTTTAAACTAGCTTCACTCCTTTTCAGAATTCTGTACCAGTATTTAGCTTTCTTTTGTGACCTCTCTATCAGAACCCACATCCAATGCCATCAAGCTGTGGTTAGCACTATATATAGGGGACATTCCCATTTGTAACGAGTTATCCTCTTCCTAGCTGTCCTTGCCTGTGTCACTTCAAGAGACAGTTACATGTCACCCCTCCCTCCTGGTGTGTGTGGGAAGTGTGTGTGGTAAGGAGGCGGATAGAGAGACAGAAAGTGAGCATACTGTTAAAATGTTACAATACCTAGAGTGGCTTTTCCTACAGAATAAAAGCCAAGGCCTTTGTGGTCTATACCACTGTGACTCTTGCCTGCCTGGTCTGCTCCATCCCGTTCTCCCCAACCTGACCTCCATGGCACTTTTTGCTGCTGTAGCCCTGTGCTTCTTCCTCAGCCCATCAGATGTCTGTGGTGCCTTTTTTCTTACTGGAACCATCACTCACTGCTCATTTAATGGTAGGGTTCTTCATCCTCTCTCAGTTTCCTCCTTTTATTTTTCTTCTCCTCCTGTCCATTACATGAAATGCCTTCTGTTTTCCCTTGTTGCCTGCCTTCCTCACTAGAACTTACATTTCCCAAGAGCAAGGACTTTTCTTTGTTCACATGTCCCACAGAGCTGCCTAGATCCATTCTTCTGTTGTGTGCCCAGAAATGGTTCTGTGATGAATGTATGAATGAAAAGGATACATGTGTGACTAGCAGTGCCAATGAAGGAAGAATATTATAGGCTTTGTGCTACGTTCCCTGTTCTTCTGTTGTGAGTATAAGATGAAACATCCATAAAGGGGCAGAACTCACTGGACCTGTCACATACCAAGTGAAAGTTAACAAGCTGACATAGAGCTTGAGGGCCAGAACATGGATGTTTCTTAGCAAGGCATTTCAGCTGGAACTTTTTTGGAGGGACATTTTTGTTTCTGGTTGTATCCGTGAATTGTGTTAAAAGTACAAAGTCAGTCAGTAGTCTATTTTTGCTGTGGATGGATGATAGGCTACATTAACACATCTGTATCAATTGGCTTCTTCTCTTTGGTCAGCCAGGTGTGCTTTCCATACATATTTTTAAATTCAAAATTATATTGAAAGTATTATAGTACTCATATTTTAAATAGCCAAATATAAAGAATTGTCATTTAAGTTAAACTGGATGAGCAAATATTTTGTAGTTGAACATAAGCTCATGTTCTAGTCTGCACACGTTTTCCATTTTCCCTAATAGTGACAAATCTCCTCCTGAGTTTTTAATAGTAGAAACCCTTTGCTGATTTAGAGCATGTGTTGGGTAAGACTTTCGTTCCTGTTAAGGTTTTTCTCCTGTGCAGTGGAACATTTTTGCTTGCTTATCTTTTTCAGACCTTAGCATTCTAATAAATGGTTCACTATTAAAAAAACTGCACTGTGGTTTCTGAGTTCAAATCTCTTAAATTGTACTTGGTCATGTAAATAAGCTATGCTTTGCAACTTTGGGTTTTTAACCTTTGCTCTTTGCTATTAGCTTTATGTTTTTTTAATTATTGGAAAATGGAGGACACTAGGAAAGTTATGACTTAAATGGACTCTTGTTATTACTGTATTTTTTTTTTAGGAAATGAAAAATGTTATTTATTCTTTCCAAATCAAGCAGAAACAAATATAGAACATCTATGCTGTTGTTTTTTGGCTCACCACTTAATATTATCACAGTTTGATTCTTTAAATGTGATTATTATTTTTCCATTATGATGATTGATGATATGACCAGATATTCATGGTTGCAAACATCCATCGTCATAGTTGTTATTGCCTACTATATAAAACAGAATGAATGGTGTTTCCAGTGTATGCAACTTTATTTGAATAATGAAGTAAAAATCATTTAAAATGCAAATATATAATTTTCTCCCTACATACTTTCCTAATAGTATATGAAAATAAACAAATATATGATTTTTCAAAAAGAAGGTTTTGGGATTCCAGAGACTCTTTTACTTTTGCTTTTTTTTGCAAATTTCTTCTGAGAGCCTGCAGGACTCCACATTCTTCACACTGCCCATTTGTGCAAACATGTCCAGATGAATCCAGTGTTTAATGTTAAGAATCTTATAACATGCCAATTTGATTTGTAGCCTTTCATATCATAGAATGCTAATTAAAATCATATTTTTGCATGTGTCATGCCTTTCATGTACATATGCAAATAGATTCAGTTGCCTTTTAGCTATTAGTAATTAACTTTATGAAGGACAGCTGTAATACATAATTAACAAAAATGTTTGCAAGCCCTTTACATTCAAAGTTACAACAGTAAATCCCCACCCCCCCCAACTTCTCAAAGTAGCCATTTTTGTGTCATCTTCAGAGTGAAATCTGGTGCTGTAGAGAGTCATATAATCAATGTGGTGCTGTGTGGAAGGAAGGATGGTGTTCTGTCCATTCCTTACATATGCTTATAAGTTTATCTGTTTCTAAATTAAGATAGTGAGTTAGGAGATACTCTTGTTTGTTCCACCTATGTTGATATTTTCTTGGCACAAAAGCACATTTGTGTATGTGTGTGCATGCTATAGATATAGTAAACACTTAAGTCATTTAAAAAACCTCTCGCACTTACAACTGTGTTTCTAAAGAAGCTTCATTATAATGTATTCATTTTCCCTTTTACAATCCTTTAAATATTGAATAAAATGGTATTTTCTCAAGCCCATTTTATGATTGAAGTGTGAGATTGGCTAGGGGGCAGTGTACATTATACCGTGGTGCTTTTTCTCTTTCTTGCCCGCTGACAGTGGACACAGTGACTAAAGCACCGCAGTCATTATTTTGATCTTTTGTACACTGTTTGTATTCCCACACCAGATAAGGAGCTCCTCAGTTTAGATGCAGTTATTTCTTTTGCTTCCAGTAGGGTGATAGCTTTAACGAAGAGACAAGCGCTGTCCAGGAACTATTTGAATGAGTGTGTCCATGTTGTGCTAGTGTGTATGCCTATACCAGAAACATTCTTAAATGCTCTACAAATTTCCAGCCAATTGTCAAGATATAATTCTATAATTAATTTTCATTTATTTTTTTAGGGTTGCTTTTGTAATGAAGAAGCACTTAAATACTCACCTACTAGGCAAACATGGAGTTGGCACCCCAAAAGAAAGGTAATTTTCATTCCTTTGTAGTTTGTATTTAGTAAGTACAGTTACTTTTTATACTTTTAGTTTTGTTTAATGAAATAACTTCTCAAATTTGTATCAGTGGTTCATCTTGAATTTGTATCTTCCTTCTTGAACGCCATTTATTATGCCAACTTTTCAGAAAAATGTAATGGCATATGGTAATTTTAAAATCAAGTCTTGAAATACTTGAAAGGTACACTGATGTAAACAAAACTGTAACCGGAGGAAATTGTCCCTGGTAAACACCTTCATATATGGTAAAGCAAATGTTTAAAACTAAACATTGCGGGGAGCAACTAAATGTTGTCTTTACTGTATTCTTTTTTGGGGGTTTTTGAATAACGTTTTTGAATTCTTACTGTAGACTTAAGCACACTGCTGATATTAGAAACGAAATATCTTGTATCATCCTCCAAATAATAATACAGTTGCCATGTCCTGAAAAATAATACTACATTTATTGTGCCATCAACTTCCAGTTTTTTTTCCCTTTGGTGGTATACCATAATTAGCATTATCATGTAGGCTTTAATTATTGTAGCTGAACGGATATCTAGCAGTCAGCTACCAGGTGAGCATGGCTACTTCTGACAACTTTTAAGCTTTGGAGAGGTACTCACTCAATACTTGCAAAAACATCGTCGGCTTCCTGAGCTGGGCTGCGTTTTCAGCTTCCCTCTGAACCCTCAAGAGAAGACTCCAGATTCTACACTCACTTGAGTGTCAGTCATGACATGTTGACATCTCTGAAGTCATCTACCAAATAATGCTAGGCCAGAACCTTATTAGCAATATCTAAAATATCTAATGGCCTTTTCACAAATTAAAATGCTTTCAGTTTCCTTAGCATTAGAGTGTTGTTAGAGACTATGGTTATGTTCAAATATTAGCATATTGTGTCTTCCTTCTTTTTAAGCCTAAGCTTCATTTTCTCATACTTTTTTATTGTAATATTGAACTTATTTCTGGCTAAAATATACCCAGTTAACAACTGTATCATAGGCAGATTATTCTTGAAATGTAGAAAATTGTGTACTTTCAGAGAATAATTTGGGATGTGTCAAAGGTATTTCATACTTAGTTTAGAAAATGAAAAACTCATTTTTATTACTATGTTCCTTTTGCTTTCACATGAGTTATCCTAATCATCCTATAATCTTACAGAGTACATTATGATTCTAATTTTATAGCTATAAGGAATAGGAATCAAAAATATTGAAAAGAATTTTTTGCGTTCTTATGTTTTTCACACTTAGATCAGAGTCACGTATGTATAATTAGTCTTTATATACACGTTATTTATCATGCCAACACCTTCAATGAGAAGATACCCCGTATATAGTATACGATGGGTTTGAAAGTCACGAATTTACTTTTTGGTTTTTCTGTTTAGCTTTCCTGTGTTTTATAGGTATTTTCTGTTCCTTTAACTCCGTAGTATTAGCTAGAGAGATGTGGTGGTTTGAATGAGAACGGCCCCCATAGGCTCAGATATTTGGTTACTTGGTCCCCAGTTGTTGGCACTGTTTGAGAAGGATTAGGAGGTGTGATCTTGTTGGAGAAGTTGTGTCACTTTGAGGTTCCAAGGGCAGGCTGTCTTCTCAGTTAGTGTGTGCCCTCCCTCTCCCTCCTCCGCACTGCTTTCATATATATAGATGTAAGTAAGCTCTTAGCTACTGCTCCAGTGCCATGCCTGCCCGCTGCCTTGCTCCCAGTCTTGATGGTCATGGACTCGCCCTTTCGAATTTTACCCTGAATAACCTCTTTCTTCTATGGGTTGCCTTAGCCATGGTGTTTTATTACAGCAATAAAAAGTAACTAAGACAAGAGGTTTGCTGCCTTTCCATTGCTGTGACAAAATGTCTGAGCTAATCATCCTTAAAGAAGGAAAGTTTGCTTTGGCTGTTAGTTTCTCTGAGATGTTTTAACTATGGTCATTTGGTTCCATTCCTTTTTGTCTGTGACATATGTGGGGTTGTGCACAAGTTGGAGGACCCCTTTTATCTAAGGTCACCTAGAGTGGGAGAGAGATTCAGAAAGGGACCAGGGTATTCTTTCGGATCCTGATTCCTCCCAGTAGGCCCA
Source organism: Peromyscus eremicus (assembly GCF_949786415.1). NCBI lineage: Eukaryota > Metazoa > Chordata > Mammalia > Rodentia > Cricetidae > Peromyscus > Peromyscus eremicus. Next base: position 71,800,764 of record NC_081435.1, on the reverse strand, counting down.
GCCGCTTGCAGTGCCCAACACTTCTCAGTGTTGCCTTGGGTTGGTGACCAAGATTTAAACAGATTTCCATTGGGAGCACTCCAGATTCATCCAGTGACAGAAAGATCACATGGCTTCCTCTCGTGGGAGACACTGCTGTGCTCTTGCAGCCGTTATACGAGCCTTGTCAAGCAGTGTGAAAATGCAGTTAGATTATCTGCAGGGCTACTTTTAAATTCTTCAAGGACAAGATTCATCTAAACTAGATGTCTTTAAATTTTTCTTCCTGTTAAAAATTCTTTTATTCATATATATTTTTGATGTTGTCTTCTTTTCTGTCATTATTGTCAAGAATGATGCATCAGAAGTCTAGAGTTAGGTATAAATACTATTTTTCAGTGTGCATTTGTGTTTGGAGGAATCCATGACTTACAAATGTAATCTAGTACAAGGTTCCTCCTTTTTGTCTGTGTGGTTTTAAGCATCACAGAAATGGTGAGTTTGCTTTACCTTCAGTTTGGGAATAATGTTTGTCAATTAAGTTAAAGATTTTTCTCACCCATTTAAAACATTGATGCTTTGGCTATAATTTTGCAAGCTTGCTATATTTTAATTTTTCCAAGACAGTATAATCAGTTTATTTTTTATGTTTGGAATTTGATTCTACTCTCTAATGCATTGCATATTACAGAAAAAATGTAATAGAAATTAGCTAAATAGGCTGTGACAATTAAATTAATAATGCATTTTGTTTGTAAGTATTTAGGCCTTGTGCTTTGACTGATATATGAAAAAATGATAATTTATTAAAAACAAATTCACATACTTGCACTATAAAGTTTGATGAGCCAATAAATTTTGTCACCATGAATAGCATGGAAGAAAAGCAACTAAAATTTCACATTTGTTTTTGAGGACTCCTGAGTACTTGAAATGATGATAGCTTTGTTAAGAATCCAATTTTTTAATATACATTTGCATTAACTCACCTTAAGGTCATATAACATAGTATTTGTGAGATATTTTACACTTAATCCAAGGAACTGAATATTGCCACATCGAGCTCACATTTTTAAATAATAAACTCCAATTAATTTGCAAGTCCATTCTAAAGTAATCCCTGTTTTAAATGAGTAATTGTCTGTTATACAAGTGAATGAAATTTCCTTATAATGCTTTGATTTCATTCATAATAATCTTGAATAGAGCTTTTTTACAATTATAAAAATTATAAAAATTGTAAAACTAAGTTCAGCCAAAACCAGTGTGTTTCCCGTGAATGTCAGGTCTATGTAGTACAGTGCTTAAAGTCAACTGGCTTTGAACAGGGGGGCAGATAGGAGAGGTTTTTTTGCCTAGGAGTTTCATCTGCTTCTTTGATATTTTTATGCCCCCGAGTGTGTATGTGTGTGTGCAAGTGTGTGTGTGCAAGTGCGTGCGTGCTTGCTTGCTTGCTTGTGTCCATGAAATAATATCCTTACAGGTAGAATCTTTCCAGAATGCTCATGGTACCACTTTGGTATTAAAGGATTTTAAATTAGATAGTATATAATAAGCCGTAAGGGTTAAATGATTTAGTAGACAGAGGAACTGCACCTGCAATTTAATAATGATTATCCAGATCACAATCTATGCTTGCTTTAGGGAAACTATGTTTGGAAGACGTCAGCATAGTTGTGTGTTGTTTTTATTCAAGCTGGAGGTTACTTCTGTACATTTCCTTCAGGCAAATGAACCTTAATAGTGTTGGTGACCTCTCTTTCGTTGGACATTTGAGATTTGGGGCTAGCTGTCATTTGTAAAACGTTGTGGCCCACTAGGTGTGATTAAGGTTATTTGCATGTGCATGGATAGGGGCTCTTTACTAGATCATGGGCAACATATTAGTAGTTATACCCCTGAAGAAAAATGACTCCTCCAGCAACCATTACCTGACAGTAATACCTCAGGGAAGAAGGGGGCCTCATGAACCCCTCTTCCATTCATGCAGGAATGGTAATGGGTCCCATTTTGTGCAGATTTTGTAAAGGTAACTATTTGTCTTATGGTTTCTATTGCTGTGAAGAGACACCATAACCACAGAAACTCTTATAAAGGGAAAACATTTATTTGGGGTGGCTTACATTTTTAGAGGTTTGGTCCATTATCATCATGGTGTGGCATGGTGGTGTGCAGGAGACATGGTGCTAGAGAAGTAGCCAGGTGTCCTACAGGCAACAAGAAGTAGTCTGTCAAGTCACTGGGTGTACTTGTGCATAGGAGATCTCAGAACCCACCCCCACAGTAACACACTTCCTCCAACAAGGACACACCTACTCCAACAATGTCACACCTCCCATAAGTGCCACTCCCTTTGGGAGCCATATTCTTTCAAATTACCACACTATTATTGTTGTTTTTTCAAGACAGGGTCTCTCTGTGTAGTTCTGGCTCTCCTGGAATTTACTCTGTAGACCAGGCTGGCCTTGATCTCAGAGATCTCCTAGCCTTTGTCTTCCAAGTGCTGATATTCACAAGACTCCTCAGTCCTCTGTGTTGCAAGGCTTCCCTTCCCCTGTCACACTCCCTCTGTCTCCTCTTATTTGTTCCTTTCTTTCTCTTGTTTGCAATTAGTGTTTCTTTTCTTTTTTAAAACTACCCACACAAGTTAATTTAGGAAAAATAAAATGCTTATGGGCTCCTGTTGGGGTTAAAAATATCTACAGAAGAAATCTCTATTGTAGTAAAGTAGAAGACAAACATGCCTGTTCTTTCAGTCTTGTTTACTGTTTACCATAACAAGTAAGGCGCTTGCTGCATTTTTAATAACTTAATGTACCTTTGCATGTTTCCAGGTTCCCTTTCTTCTGTCTTTTTTGTGTCCTCATCTGTGGACAGTTAGGTCTAAATAATAGTTTGTAATCGTGTGACACAGTAGTTTTACGGAAAAGGAGGTTTTAATTGAAAGGAAGCCCAGTGAATCATTTCTCAGTAGAATGATTTAAGAGCAACATCATTCATCCAAAGGAAATGTTGTTCTCAATGGAAGATTGGCTTCTGCATTCAATGGGGTCAGTCAGTAGTTTATTTAGGTCATGTGGATAGAGACACAGTTTTCACCAAAGTCACCCAGCCAAAGTTTAGGATTGTATTGGTCATTTTGACATTCTTTGTTTACCATGCATGTAGTGCTGCAGTAGGTTTTTTTCTGACATCTACTTTGTAAGTTTTCTAGGTGAATGCTAACACAAATATCTATAGCATACCATGTCTAAAATGTCTGTAGCATACCATGTCCAAATTCCACACAGTTCCTGGGTCTTAGCATAGAGTTCAAGGTTGGCCTTCAGCTTGACATTTTCCTGCCTCAGTATTGTGTGCTGGGACAACATATGTGTGCCAACATGCTAGGCTTTGCACCATTCATTTCTTAAAGTTTGTGTGTGTGTTTTCCCTTTTATTATTATTATTATTGCTAAAAGCTGATTCTTTCGCTGTGCTGTTTTTGTTTTCTTTGTCCTATAGATCAGTTTTTACATTATAATTATTATGATAATGACTTAAACTTAAGAAAGTTTCAAGAAATAACATGAAATCAACTTTGTTAATTCAGTGTTTGGACTGCTGTTCATTAAAATGTCATATCTTGCCTGTAAGACTCAGGAAAGTGATTTCTCTTTGGTCTATTCTAGGAGATGTTGTGCATTCCTTGTAATGATTTGTCATTTTAGACTTGGGTCCTAGCAAATCATGTATGTAATTGAGTTTTCCTCTTTGTGTTTGCTGCTGGGAAGCTTAGATCCAAAACTGTGACCCATCTTAAGCATGTGGGAAGGACTTCAGGGAGTGCGATTTATTTACACTGTTTTTTCCAGTTTCACTTTTTTTTCTTTCTTCTCATGAGGAAGTCCCATTTATGTGAGTGATATATTTTAACAAGCTCACATAAATCAAAGCCCTCATAATTCAGGAGTGCTGCAATAGGAACTTGTAAAGTCAAGTCAATACTTTCTGCAAGTTCATGTATCTTTAGCCCCTTGGTTTTGTGTTTCTCTCTTGAGCACTGTACAGCCCTATTATTAGATACTTGTAAAAAATGTTCTTTCCATATCAAATGAAAACTTCTTGCATGCTTTAAGGTACCGCTTCACTCATTTTATTTTGCAGAATTTTCTCTTCTTTTAGAGACTTGCTCCTAAGGTTTGTTTCTGTGCAGCTGATAATTGTTTCCCAGCAAACAGCGGTTTTTGCTTCCCTTTTATAGTAGGTCACTTGTTCTCAGTGTATCAGAAATTCTCCTTCTTTATTATGTATTGGTTATGACACACAAACGTTGGTGTGTTTCTGAGAATGATGGAGACTTTCTTGGTCGTAGATAATCCAAGTTATTCAAAGTTAGTAGCTTTTGAGTTCTTGTCTGCAGAATTTTAAAAAAATTCAGTGACCATAGCAGGGTGAATTTTAGAGAGCAGTTATAGATGCTCCTAAGTGGGAGATAACAGAAAGTAGTATAGTGGACTGTGGGAGTCCAGCCCCTTGATAGCCCTCTCCCAGGGTCCAGGAAGAATCTAAGACCAGATGAATATCTAAGCTTTGATGGTAATAAATGAATCTAAGTACATGAAACTCTTTAGTCCATACATTTTATTTAATGAATCTAAGTACATGAAACTCTTTAGTCCATACATTTTATTCTGAGTCAGTTCTCTCTCTACACAGCCTCTTTTCTGCTCTTGTGCTTAACTCCTCTCTGTCTCTTCTTCCTAAGTTCTCTTTCTACATGGCTTCAGTTCTGTTCTCACGCTCTGCTTCTCTCTGCCCCTCCTCTTCCTGTCCTCTTCTAGCCCTAACTAAGCTTTTCTGCTGCCGATCTTATCTTTATCCTCAGTTCCTCCATCCATGCTTCTTCCTTCCTTTCCTACTCTCCTGACCTAATCTAATCCACCTACCATACAGAAAAAACTCTGCCTTGTTCTTTCTTCTCTGGCCAGGCAACTCTGTCTGATCCAGGAATTCTGTCTCAATCTCGTATGCAAAAAAAAAAAAAAAAAAAACAAAAAACAAAAAAACCAAACAACAACAACAACTTTTATCCTGAGTCAATTGCTCTGGAATGCCATTTCACCTGTGAGGGGAAGGAAGGTCTGGACTTCATTTGCACCAGGAACAAAGCTATGCATCTACACTTCAGCCTGTCTCCTAGGCCTAATGCAGATCAGCAATAGGTCTGAGAAGCTTATACTGTTTGCTGTTATGGCCTAGGAGTATGAGCACACAGGAAGCAGCTGATATATTAAAAGCCGAATAACATCAAATATTCCTTCACACTTGACTTCTCCTCCAGAAGGATTCCTTGACCCTTCCAGGTTTAGCTTCATCACATACAGCTGAATCTCTATTTCATGTTCTTGCAGCAGCCTGCGGCAATGGTGAGGGAGAAGCAAGGAAAGCAGGGGTCCAGGAGTATAGGGCATGTCAACTGCTAGTCTGGAGACCTTTTCACGGCCTTGCTGCAGAAGCTAGGCGCAGGTATGGGAGGAGGTGGGCTGGGTCAGCCAGGTGGAGCTACCAGGCTTCCAGCTTTCTCCTCTCAGTTTTAGTCATTTTCACATAACAGTGTTGAGGCAGGATGCTCATTTAAGAGAAAACAAAGATACAGAAGCCAGAACTGTCTCCTTGCTTTACTTGTCCATTCCTCTTCCTGTTCTTAGCAAAACTGGGAATGTAACATATCTGCTGCTTTGAAAGAATCCTTGTGATCCTAGTCATAAGATTTTAATTGTTAGTCTTGTCACATTTAAAGATGATAGCCTCTCTTCTGTTCCCATGGGCTTTGGGTTTGGACTTGTTAGGCAGAGGATGAGAACAAAGAGACACATACACAAGTAAAATGCTGCGGTAAAATAGTTTTGTGTATGAGGTGCTCCTTTGAAGAAGGCCCTTGTGAAGGGCTGCCTTTTAAATGATTATAGCCTTACAGCAATTCAAGGGAAGTGCATTGAGAGCTCTGAGATGCCCATGGGGGCAGTTTATCCTTATTCTAGGAGGTCTGGACTGCCCAGGGGCCTTGAGGAAGGCTTGGAGAGGGTAGTAAAGGAAAATACTTAAGATTATGGAGATGATGGCTTAGTAAATGCTTAACAAGGAAAGTATTCCAGTGGGATGGATGAGGGTTTGGAATGTGAGGTTAAGAATAGGAGAGTGAGTTGGATTCTGGCGCAGAGGTCCTTGTCTGCTGCTATGTCTTGTACTTTCCGTCCTTGTGTCAAGGAAGCCAACCCAGTAGAGAACTCTTGTAGAGCTGTAACTGACAGTGTAGAGTCAGGCCTTAAGGAAAGACATTTGGCCAGTGTATTGGCACTACCGTGGGCATGTCTCTATTGTACCCCATCTCTTTCCTGGGCTGTTGCATGGTTGTAGACGAATTTCTAAATGGTCTTAATAAATAAAAAAACACGGAGCCAGAAATTTGGGTTAAAGCCTGAGAGAAAGAACAGAGGATTAGGACAAACCATGAGCTAACCTCACCTCACCAACTCTGCAGCTTCCACAGAGAGCGACTTCCTGTCTACCCAGGCTTATATGCCTTGCTATTCTGCCATCTGATTTGCTTGCTGTGTAGCTACGTTACTTCCTCTTCCTGGCCAGCTCTGTCACTTCCTGTCTGTACAGACCTCCAGAACTCTATGATTGGAACTGGGATTAAAGGTGTGTGTCACCACACTTGGCTCTCTTCCCTAGTGTGGCCTTGAACACACAGTGATCCTGCCTGCTAAGTGATAGGATTAAGGGCATGTACTACCACTGCTTGACTTCTTCGTTTACTTAAAATGGCTTGCTATTTCCTCTGATCTCCAGGCAAACTTTATTTATTTAAAGCACAATTAAGATATCACCACATTTCAGCACAAATAAAATATCACATGGTAATTCAGTTTTATATGAGTCTCATCATGTTGCAGATTCCATGTGCATATAAGCTTTTTCATCAATCAGTAGTACTTGTCAGAACTTCTTCTGTCTCCCTTCTTGCCTCTTTTCTTGTCTGTGTTCTCTACAATGCCTACCCAACAGTCCACGTCTTCTGGCTGTCACTTTTATCATGGATAAAGGTCATGGCCCATCTTGCTGAGTCTCTTTCTTGTTTATTCCTTCTGTAGCTAATCTTTCTCATCACATTCTCATTGAACACTAGAGAATAAAGGCTGTGTGTATATGTGTGTTTATGTGTTTTTATGTTTAATTTTTAGGTCAGAATTTACTTTTTCTCATTATTCACCTTTCCCCCCAATGAAACCCAAATATTATAATATTGCAGCAATAATTATGTTATTCCATACTCCTTTATTGATTTATCAAGTAATTATTTAATTGGACAAAACGATTGAGATTTTTTTTCTTGGGATTCTAGAGACTAGTACTGCCATTAATATCAGCTGTAAAAATTATTAGCTGTTTTTAAATTTTTAAGAATGGAGGTGTTTCCTACCAGTTTGAATCTCAATTTTTTTGGCCATTCTTTTCTCTAATTTCACTCAATTTCCTTTTAGAACACTGGCTTATACATCTGGCCTCTGGTTAAATAGGCCTTAAACTCTTTTCTTTGATTCCCAGTCACTGCCAGAAATAAGGAGAACAAAAGCCTATACTTTTACTGCAGCCTTCAATTATGCCTACCTATCAACTTTAGCCAGTTTCATTATACAGCACTAACTTCTGTGAGAGGTTCTTTACATTCATGATTACTTGGTAGATTATTAAAAAAGTCCTAAGCAATATTTTTCCCAGGGAGTTTTCAGGAAACACAACTTTTCAAAGTAATTTTTATGAACTTGTGTCAAGGCAGTTTGACCGTCCATTTGAACCAATGAGTAACTATATTTTTATTTTCTTAATCAGAAGTGCTGTGATGGAAAAATAAAGGAGTTATACAATTATTTTCTAAGATGACCTCTTCAGACTCCAATTCTTGTTCCTAATCAACTTGTATGATCTATTGTGAGCTTAGGATGCAGGGATTCTATTCTTAGGTAGAACGTTCTCTCCCATGTATATGTCAGCTGCCATTGGTGTTCTGTAGTTATCCTAACATTCTGCAAAGTATCTCTTTCATTTCAGCTGACCTTGACTCCATTCCAGGAGACTCCTAGCATTACTTGGTAGTTATTAGACATTAGAACCTACTCATGTTGCATTATACAAATCAGTATTTATTAGTGTCAAAAGTCAAATATTGTTAATTTCACATGAATTAACGTAAAGTTTACATAGAAGTATATCTAGCATGATACAAGAGTATAAAATTTTGCTTTTCAGGGATATATTGCCATTGTCATTGCCATGGATTTTAGCTAAATTGTGGTGTGTGTGTGTGTGTGTGTGTGTGTGTGTGTGTGTGTATGTGTGTTTGAACAGTGGTATCTTAAGATACTGCCTCAGTATAAAAGGAAAGTCAAGGTAAGATTTGAGGCCTATTAGCCATTCATGGTGAACATTTTCTGTCTCCATTATATTGAAAGCCAACTTTCACTGTTGTCCAGCCTGGAGTCGATGTCAGAATAAAAGTTTGCATTGCATCTACTGGAACATTTTCCAATACTTGGGTTCTGTAAGGCTTTTCCTAGATTTAATTTTTAAGTAATCAATTACTTCTTAGGAAGCTAATGTGCTTCTGAGCATGTTCTTCTATGTTTTCTTTAAGAATAACTTCTACATTGGCTATAAATTAGGTGATTCATTTTAAGACATGAGAATTTTTTCTTCCTCAAGATACAGTTTTACTTGGTTTAAATTGTAATTTGCAAATGCTGCGTGAAAATTACAATGTAAGCTAGTATATATGTATGTCAGCTTGTGCTGTATGTTTCTTTTTTTTTCCCCTCTCTCCTCTCTTTCATTCCCTCTCTCACCTTCTCTCTGCCTCCTCCCCAAATCCACTCCTCCTCTCTTTCTGTTCAGAAACAGCAGGCTTCCCTCCCATGAGTATCAACAAAGCATGGCATTTCAAGTTGAGCTGGACTAAGGTCCTCCCCTTGTCTTAAGGCTGGATGGGCAATGCAACCCCATAGGAGGAATAGTGCTGTATTTTTTTTAATGAGTTAACATTGTGTGTTGTCCCAACGTGGGTGGTCTAGACCACACTCCTACTTGGTTTGCATGCTGTTGTGACATTAATGCAAATATATAGTTATAAAATCACAAGACATTGTATATAGGTATGGCATTTTACAATTTTAAAAATACTTGTTTTTCAATAAAATGATTGAAGAAGTTTCTGTTTGCTAAGGTTTAAATAATTCCTGCTTCTCTCTTCCTTTTCATGCACATGTGGCAAAGCAAGAGTCATGGGAAATAGCAGGTTCAGTGTAACACCTATAGAATGGTTTAATTTAAATTAGATAGTTTGCTGGTTTTATTTATTTATTTATTTACTTATTTCTTCCTTTCTTCCTTTCTTCCTTCCTTCCTTCCTTCCTTTCTTTCTTTTTTCTTTCTTTCTTTCTTTCTTTCTTTCTTTCTTTCTTTCTTTCTTTCTTTCTTTCTTTCTTTCTTTCTTTCTTTCTTTCTTTATGTCTCCCTTCCTCTCTCAATACAGAGATCCACCTACCTCTGCCCTCCTGAGTGCTAGGGTTAAAGGCATGCACCTCCACCACCCATTATTTTTATAAATTGAATTTTTATTATCACGTATCATTCAGAGTAAAAGATTTCATTATAACATTTCCAAATATGCATATAATTTACTCATACTCCTATTCTATTCTTTATTATATTCCTTCCTTCTCTCAGCCCCTTTTCTAAGTTCTCTTGGTATATCCATCCTATCAATCCCTTTTTTTATGTCCTGGGCTGTTTCCCCTAGATTTCACCTGTCAGAGAAAAACATGCATTTGTTTTTTGTGGGACTAGCCCATTTTACTTACCATGATGATCTCTAATTCTATCCATTTTCCAATAAATAACTATTTCATTCTTGTTTATGGCTGACTAATACTCAATTGTGTATGTGTACACCATTTTTTTTCATTTGCATAGGGATATGCTGGCTTAGATTGGTTTGGTTATAGACCTAGGAGCTCTATTTTTAGTTTTTGTGTTTTTTTAATTTTTACCAATTTTGTTTTATGTGTATGAATGGTTTGCCTGCATGTATATATGTGTGCTATGTCTCTGGTACCCATGTAAGGTCAAAAGTTTGCATTGCATCTACTGGAACTGATGTTATAGATGGTTGTGAGCCACCATGTGGCTGATGGGAGTTGAACATGGTCCCTCAGCAAAAGCAAGTGCTGTAAACCTCTGAACCTTCTCTCCAGCTCCATATTTCTAGGTTTTTTATTTTTAGGAGCCTCCATACTGATTTCCATAATGGCTGTGCTAAATTTCATGAGTACTTCAGTGAATCTGCCACCCAACTGCAGCAGTATCTGTTTTCGGATGACAGCCATTCCAAGTGGGTGAAGTGGACTTTCAGTGTGCGTTCTGTTTTCGTCTGTCTCGTGGGGAAGGTGTGTAATTTTTTTTTCCATTTATTTTTGCCTGTTTGTACTTTTTCATTTGAAGTTCAAAACCACCACCATTTATTGACTGGATTTCTTGCTATTTTGTTTTTGAGTATTGGGCTTTTCAGGTTTTCTAGCTATTGGTTCCATGTTGGATATACTGATGACACAGATTGTCTCCCCTCAAACACTGGCTCTTGCTGTGCTGTTTGGTTTTTTTTGCAGAGCAAGCATTTGCATTTGATTCAATTCTGTTTGTGTTTCTGACTCCTGTTTACTGAGCACCTGGGTTCCTACTTAGAAATCCATTCCTGTGCTCAGATATTCAGGTGCTTCCTGTACCTGGATTCATACTGCAAAAGTGCAGGGCTTAGTGTAAGGTCATGATCTGTTTTCAATTGATTGTTTTAAAGGATGAGAAAAAAGTATTTTCTTTCATTCCATTTTTTGAGTATCTAGCTTTTCAATATCATTTACTTAAGCTCCACTGTCATTTGTTTATTTTAGTCATCTTTTTCAAAAATCATATCGTTATTGCTCTATAGGCTTATTTGTTTGTGAGTTAGTCATGTGCTCTGTCCTGTCCTGTCCTGTCCTGCTAATTCCATTCATCCTATTTGTACACATACTGTTTTGTTTCTATATTTTGTTGCATTGTTACCCTAATTCTAGGATAAAGTCAGGGACCACGATTCCTTTACACTTGATTTCAGTCCTCTTGTTTTTGGAACATTATTTACAGAAGAGAAAGAATAATCATCACATTCATTTCTTTGATGTTTTTGAGACAGAGTCTTGCTTTGCAGCCTAGGCTGGCCTAGAACTTGCTGTCTTACTGTCTCATCCTCTTGAGTGCCAGGATGTCACATGTCTACCAGTAATCCTGCCCTTCAGTTTTCTTTTAAGGAACTTGTAATGGTTACTTCTCTCCTTTGTTGTCACTGTTCATGATAGTGCTTGATACTTATTTTTCTTAGTTCACATTTATAATTATATAACACAACTAACTATACTTTTTGGCAACTAGATAGTAGTAAACTTCTGGATAAAAAATTTATAATTCATTTTTTCTTCTAAAATACATGTTTATACCTTTTTTCTATTTATTTTTATGTATTTTTTCTTGTGTTGTATGTGCAAGTGTGTGTGCATGTGGTGGTGTTTCTGTGGGTGCCTGTGTGAGTTTATGAGTATATGCATGAATGTGTTGTTGTTTGTGTGCAGACTGAGGTGCCACTCCTCAGGTGCCATTCATTCTGTGTCTGAGACTGAGTCTTGCCTGGCGCTCACTGAGTAGTCTAGTGAACCCCTGAGTTTTACCTGTCCCACCTTCTTATTGCTGGGATTATAAACAGAGGTCTCCATGCCCAGCTTTTTAAACCATTATTTTAAAGTGTGTGCTTGTGCATTCACACACACGCAGGTGCCCCCACCATCCATGCTCGTGCCTCTTCCTCAGCCCCAGGAGGCCAACAGTGCTGGAGTTGCTGGCATCTGTGAGCTGCCCTTTGTAGTGTGAAGAGACCAACTTGGGCCCTCTGCAAGAGCGGCATGTGTTCAGCAAGCAAGGAGCCATTTCTCCAGCTCCAAGCTAACTGATCTCCCTAGCCCATTGCCCTTCTTCAATATTGCAGATACAGGGATACAACTTTGAAATAAGGAAAAAAATTCCCTAGATGAAATAACACAGTACCTGTTATTAAAAATATAGGAGCATACTATTTTGTTTCATTTTGTTGTATTTTATGTGTGTTTGTGTGTTGTAGTATATAATGTATACATATGTATGCACATGCATGGAGAAGACGGAGGTTGATATCTGATAAGGGATTTCTCTCTCAGTCACTCTCCATTTTGTTTTTTGAGGCAGTATCTCTTCCTGAGTCTGGAGCTCACTCACTGTTAGCCTGGCTGGGCAGCCCCGGGATCCGGCTCTCTTCAGCTTCCAATCCTTGGGTTTAGGGACTTGGTCTGCCATTCTCAGCTTCCTGCCTGGGTTGTGCAGATACAGATTCAACTCTTCATGTTTGCACAGCAGACATTTTGCCGACTGAGCCATCTTCCCAACTCTGAATGTAATGTGTGGATTTTTCTTTTTGAACTACTCTCTTTAATGTCTTTCCCTGTAAATATATCAGGAAAGCAAAACAAACCCCAAAACTTTAAGTGAAGCATAGCTGTGTAACCATATAAACTCTGAGATGAGAAATGTTGAGTTGGTATTTCAGGAAGATTTTCCTTCTTGCCTTATATTTGGATGTTGGAGCTGTCATCGAGTCATTTTTGCTGCAGAATGGAGCAGTTCTTGGAGGGCAAGAATCAGAGCCAACTCTTGTTCATTGTAGAGGAGAGGGCTTTTATGAACAGATGGCTTGGGAAGCAAAGCCTGCAGCAGCCTGCAGGTGCCTCTCCCTGACTTTCCCTACCTGTTAGTACTTGCCCCGCTCATCCTTTCCCTTTAAGGAAACCTAAATGGCTCTGTCTTCTAAGACATTCTAATCCAAACATGACAGCCTACTGGTATGGCTGTCTCCTGTGTCTGTGTATCTGTGCTTTCATAGGTGCATCTAGTTTCTTTCTGTCTTGGCCTCTTTCTGAGAATGGTTGGACCACAGAGAACTCTTTAGCCTGGCTGCCTCCTGCTGTCCAGGACATTGTGGCAGGGGATTCCTGCATGTGTTCTTCAGTCACCTCCACCATTTGCCCTTTGTTTGGCCGCTAGCCCTAAAGCTGTCTTCAAGGAAACCACAGAGTTTGCAGGTATTTTTCCTTATTGGTATACTTCATAGCTTTATTAACAGTTTGAGAATATGTTTTTAGAATAGTTACACCTGACAAAGAGCCTCATAAGTTTTTGGCAATCCTTGCTACCTTTCATGGGTCAAGTTGTGTTCTGTAGGTGGCTTTCACAGGTCTTAGTTCATTACTTTGCAAATATCAGTGACTTGATATTTTTAATTTGCACTGAGTAGCTTATTGTATACTTTTGTACTAGCAGGGAAACCTTTATATTTCTTAGATATGAAGATGGCTATAGAGTTGTCCTTTTAATAACTCAGTTTAACAATTTTGGAAATTAAAAGTAGCATGTATATATTTTTTAGTATTATTTCATGTTCATTTTGTTTAAAAAAAAGTAAAAAATAAAAACTCGTTATGAGTTCTGTGGTCCCTGAGGGAAGGGATCCCGTTTAAGACTGAGTGTCCCAAGGTCTCTCGCTCGGCACGTTGTCCAGTTGCGGGCCTCTGTATTTGCTCTCATCTGCTGCAGCAGGAAACTTCTGTCATGACGGTTGAACAAGGCACTGATCTCTGAGGACAGCAGAATGTTGCCTCGAGTCAGTTTACTGGTGTGCTCCTTTAGTAGAACAGTGGTATTTGATTTTCCCCTAGGTCCCTGGGCTGTCTAGTCTCAGGTTCTTGGCCACCTGAGCAGTATCAGGCATTGATTGCATCTTGCGGAGTGTGCCTTAAATCCAATCAGGTATTGGTTGGTTTCTCCAACAAGCTTTGGGTCACTATTGTAGCACAGAAGAAGAGGCAGAAAGATTGTAAGAGCCAGAGGGTATGGACAACACCAAAGAAACATGGCCATCTAAAACATGGCAGGCCTGATGGTCCGTGCAAACTCAGAGACTGGAAGCATGCACAGGGCCTGCACAGGTCAGTGCCAGATGGAGTCTCAGCACGGAGAGATATGGATTCTTGCTTCCATCCCTTGCTCATTAGCTGTCACCAATTGATAACCATCTGAAATGAAAAATTAGTCTCTTCCAGCTAAGTCTCACCGGTAATACAAGCCATCTTTAAGAGCAGGCCCTAGGTCCAACAGTAGATGGCCCGCATAAAACGAACTCAGTGGTATCCTTGGAGGTTCTTTGTTTCATACTGTTTTATGCCACCACCACCCCTTTTCTACCTGACAAGTCCTTTGTGTTTGTATTATGGCTTCTGCTTTTGAGTTTTTATGAGATTTGTGTGTGTGTCTGTGTTTTAATGTTTTCAGAAAGGTTGTGAGGCATGTTCAAGCTAAAAACAGAAGTAATTTATATTTTATATATAAGTATATATATTCAAGCTTTTTAGATAGAAGTAATTTATATTTGGATATATTTTGTGCTAAGTTTTAAAATTCAATCTCTAGAATTATGATGTAAACTTAATAATTTATTATTTACCCATCCATTTTATGCTCACCTTTTTATTAAACCTCATTTCTTCGACACAAAGGGTAATCAGTTTGTGATTGCTCCTGTTTCTCTGTATTCCTTTATTGCTGCGTTTTATTCTCATTTCCTTTTTTTTTAGATTGACCCTACCAAATCTATTTTTAGTAATCTTTCTCATGTAGGAATTTTATGATTGATTAATTGATTAAATTATTACATTGTTTCTAAAACCACTGATTTCATAGCTTGTAGCTGTCATTATAGTCTTTCATGATATTTTGAGTAAAAAATCATGGATAAGTGCTTAAACTTCCAGTTCTCATCATAGTAATCAGTGATAAATCGTGCATTTCTTTCTGTATTTATAGCAGATAATTCTTTCCATTTAAACACACTGCCTCTCCTCCACTTTGGGGGTGTCTTTAGTTTGTATGTACATGTGAGTGCAGGTGCCCTGGAAGCTGCCATGTGGGTCCTCTGGAAGAGCAATCAGTGCTCTTAACCATTTAACCATCTCTCTAGCCTTTTATTGTACTAAACCACCTTTTTGGTCCCTTATTGTGATAAAATTTTTATGATAATGCAATATATAGAATGCTTAATTTTTTTTTCTTTCAGTTGTGGTACCCTTATGTCACCATTTGTAGAAAGTGAATATAGAGCAACATTTTTTTTTCTTGAACATATCTCAAAATTAACTTGCTTATATTGCATACCTTACTTGAATCTAAATTAATTTAGCTATTTGTTGTGTTTAAGTCCAGGCATCAGGAAACTTTAAAGTGAAACTTCTTACCTAACGCTGCATTTCACTCTTAGGGGTAAGTCCATTTCACAAGAGTCTTTCAGTGATGGGTCCCGCCATTGCTGTTTTTCCAGCCTTAGGAATCCTATTCAAGTGCCTTGATCTTCAGGTTTGTTTGTTTGTTTGTTTGTTTTTTTTTTTTTTTTTTTTTTTTTGGTTTTTCGAGACAGGGTTTCTCTGTGTAGCTTTGCGCCTTACCTGGAACTTACTTGGTAGCCCAGGCTGGCCTCGAACTCACAGAGATCCGCCTGGCTCTGCCTCCCGAGTGCTGGGATTAAAGGCGTACGCCACCACCGCCCGGCTTTGATCTTCAGTTTTACTGTGGTTCA